>NC_053028.1:4767707-5040369 GCF_003073215.2 Triticum urartu | reverse complement strand
AAGTACGATTACGACATTCGAACACACCATTACGCTGTGGTGTTCCGGGTGGCGTGAGTTGCGAAACTATCCCGCATTGTTTCAAATGTACACCAAACTCGTAACTCAAATATTCTCCTCCACGATCAGATCGTAGAAACTTTATTTTCTTGTTACGATGATTTTCAACTTCACCCTGAAATTCTTTGAACTTTTCAAACGTTTCAGACTTATGTTTCATTAAGTAGATATACCCATATCTGCTTAAGTCATCTGTGAAGGTGAGAAAATAACGATATCCGCCACGAGCCTCAATATTCATCGGACCACATACATCTGTATGTATGATTTCCAACAAATCTATTGCTCTCTCCATAGTACCGGAGAACGGCGTTTTAGTCATCTTGCCCATGAGGCACGGTTCGCAAGTACCAAGTGATTCATAATCAAGTGGTTCCAAAAGTCCATCAGTATGTAGTTTCTTCATGCGCTTTACACCGATATGACCTAAACGGCAGTGCCACAAATAAGTTGCACTATCATTATCAACTCTGCATCTTTTGGCTTCAACATTATGAATATGTGTCTCACTACTATCGAGATTCAATAAGAATAGACCATTCTTCAAGGGTGCATGACCATAAAAGATATTACTCATATAAATAGAACAACCATTATTCTCTGATTTAAATGAATAACCGTCTCGCATCAAACAAGATCCAGATATAATGTTCATGCTTAACACTGGCACCAAATAACAATTATTTAGGTCTAATATTAATCCCAAAGGTAGATGTAGAGGTAGCGCGCCGACTGCGATCACATCGACTTTGGAACCGTTTCCCACGCGCATCGTCACCTCGTCCTTAGCCAATCTTCGCTTAATCCGTAGTCCCTGTTTCGAGTTGCAAATATTAGCAACAGAACCAGTATCAAATACCCAGGTGCTACTGCGAGCATTAGTAAGGTACACATCAATAACATGTATATCACATATACCTTTGTTCACCTTGCCATCCTTCTTATCCGCCAAATACTTGGGGCAGTTCCGCTTCCAGTGAACAGTCTGCTTGCAGTAGAAGCACTCAGTTTCAGGCTTAGGTCCAGACTTGGGTTTCTTCTCTTGAGCAGCAACTTGCTTGCTGTTCTTCTTGAAGTTCCCCTTCTTCTCCCCTTTGCCCTTTTTCTTGAAACTAGTGGTCTTGTTGACCATCAACACTTGATGCTCCTTCTTGATTTCTACCTCCGCAGCTTTCAGCATTGCGAAGAGCTCGGGAATAATAGTCTTATTCATCCCTTGCATATTATAGTTCATCACGAAGCTCTTGTTGCTTGGTGGAAGTGATTGGAGAATTCTGTCAATGACGCTATCATCCGGAAGATTAACTCCCAGTTGAATCAAGTGATTACAATACCCAGACATCTTGAGTATATGCTCACTGACAGAACTGTTCTCCTCCATCTTGCAGATATAGAACTTATTGGAGACTTCATATCTCTCAATCCGGGCATTTGCTTGAAATATTAACTTCAACTCCTGGAACTTCTCATATGCCCCATGACGTTCAAAACGTCGTTGAAGTCCTGGTTCTAAGCCGTAAAGCATGGCACATTGAACTATCGAGTAGTCATCAGCTTTGCTCTGCCAGACGTTCATAACATCTGGTGTTGCTCCAGCAGCAGGCCTAGCACCCAGCGGTGCTTCCAGGACGTAATTCTTCTGTGCAGCAATGAGGATAATCCTCAAGTTACGGACCCAGTCCGTGTAATTGCTACCATAATCTTTCAACTTTGCTTTCTCAAGGAATGCATTAAAATTCAACGGAACAACAGCACGGGCCATATATCTACAATCAAACATACATAAGCAAGATACTATCAGGTACTAAGTTCATGATAAATTTAGGTTCAATTAATCATATTACTTAAAGAACTCCCACTTAGATAGACATCCCTCTAATCCTCTAAGTGATTACGTGATCCACGTCAACTAAACCATGTCCGATCATCACGTGAGATGGAGTAGTTTCATTGGTGAACATCAGTATGTTGATCATATCTACTATATGATTCACGCTCGACCTTTCAATCTCCGTGTTCCGAGGCCATATCTGTATATGCTTGGTTCGTCAAGTATAACCTGAGTATTCTGCGTGTGCAACTGTTTTGCACCCGTTGTATTTGAACGTAGAGCCTATCACACCCGATCATCACGTGGTGTCTCAGCACGAAGAACTTTCGCAATGGTGCATACTCAGGGAGAACACTTCTTGATAATTAGTGAGAGATCATCTTATAATGCTACCGTCAATCAAAACAAGACAAGATGCATAAAAGATAAACATCACATGCAATCAATATAAGTGATATGATATGGCCATCATCATCTTGTGCTTGTGATCTCCATCCTCGAAGCACCATCGTGATCACCATCGTCACCGGCGCGACACCTTGATCTCCATCGTAGCATCGTTGTCGTCTCGCCAATCTCATGCTTCCACGACTATCGCTACCGCTTAGTGATAAAGTAAAGCATTACAACGCGATTGCATTGCATACAATAAAGCGACAACCATATGGCTCCTGCCAGTTGCCGATAACTCGGTTACAAAACATGATCATCTCATACAATAAAATTTAGCATCATGTCTTGACCATATCACATCACAACATGCCCTGCAAAAACAAGTTAGACGTCCTCTACTTTGTTGTTGCAAGTTTTACGTGGCTGCTACGGGCTTAAGAAAGAACCAATCTTACCTACGCATCAAAACCACAACGATAGTTTGTCAAGTTGGCGCTGTTTTAACCTTCGCAAGGACCGGGCGTAGCCACACTCGGTTCAACTAAAGTTGGAGAAACTGTCACCCGCTAGCCACCTTTGTGCAAAGCACGTCGGGAGAACCGGTCTCGCGTAAGCGTACGCGTAATGTCGGTCCGGGCTGCTTCGTCCAACAATACCGCCGAACAAAAGTATGACATGCTGGTAAGCAGTGTGACATATATCGCCCACAACTCACTTGTGTTCTACTCGTGCATATAACATCAACACATAAAACCTAGGCTTGGATGCCACTGTTGGGTTTCGTAGTAATTTCAAATTTTTTCCTACGCACACGCAAGATCATGGTGATGCATAGCAACGAGAGGGGGAGAGTGTGATCTACGTACCCTTGTAGATCGACAACGGAAGCGTTAACTTGGTTGATGTAGTCGTACGTCTCCACGGCCCGACCGATCAAGCACCGAAACTACGGCACCTCCGAGTTCTAGCACATGTTCAGCTCGATGACGATCCTCGGACTCCAATCCAGCAAAGTGTCGGGGAAGAGTTCTGTCAGCACGACGGCGTGGTGACGATCTTGATGTACTACCGTCGCAGGGCTTCGCCTAAGCACCGCTACAATATTATCGAGGACTATGGTGGAAGGGGGCACCGCACACGGCTAAGAATATGATCACGTGGATCAACTTGTATCTCTTGGGGTGCCTCGTGCCTCCATATATAAAGGCTCAAGGGGGGGGGGGCTGGCCGGCCAAGAGGTGGCGCGCCAGGAGGAGTCCTAGTCCTTCCGGGAGTAGGACTCCCCCCTTTCCTAGTTGGAATAGGCTTCGCGGAGGGGGGAAAAGAGGAGAGAGAGGAGGAAGGGGGGCCGGCCCCCTCTCCTTGTCCTATTCGGACCAAAGGGGGGGAGGGGCGCGCGGTCCATCTCTGGCCACCTCTCCTCTCTTCCACTAAGGCCCACTAAGGCCCATATACCTCCCGGGGGGTTCCGGTAACCTCCCGGTAATCCGGTAAAATCCTGATTTCACCCGGAACGCTTCCGATATCCAAATATAGGCTTCCAATATATCAATCTTTATGTCTCGACCATTTCGAGACTCCTCGTCATGTCCGTGATCACATCCGGGACTCCGAACAAACTTCGGTACATCAAAATGCATAAACTCATAATATAACTGTCATCATAACCTTAAGCGTGCGGACCCTACGGCTTCGAGAACAATGTAGACATGACCGAGACACGTCTCCGGTCAATAACCAATAGCGGAACCTGGATGCTCATATTGGCTCCTACATATTCTACGAAGATCTTTTATCGGCCAGACCGCATAACAACATACGTTGTTCCCTTTGTCATCGGTATGTTACTTGCCCGAGATTCGATCGTCGGTATCCAATACCTAGTTCAATCTCGTTACTGGCAAGTCTCTTTACTCGTTCCGTAATACATCATCCCACAACTAACTCATTAGTTGCAATGCTTGCAAGGCTTCAGTGATGTGCATTACCAAGAGGGCCCAGAGATACCTCTTCGACAATCGGAGTGACAAATCCTAATCTCGAAATACGCCAACCCAACATGTACCTTTGGAGACACCTGTAGAGCTCCTTTATAATCACCCAGTTACGTTGTGACGTTTGGTAGCACACAAAGTGTTCCTCCGGCAAACGGGAGTTGCATAATCTCATAGTCATAGGAACATGTATAAGTCATGAAGAAAGCAATGGCAACATACTAAACGATCGGGTGCTAAGCTAATGGAATGGGTCATGTCAATCAGATCAGTCAACTAATGATGTGATCTCGTTAATCAAATGACAACTCTTTGTCCATGGTTAGGAAACATAACCATCTTTGATAAACGAGCTAGTCAAGTAGAGGCATACTAGTGACACTCTGTTTGTCTATGTATTCACACATGTATTATTATTCCGGTTAATACAATTCTAGCATGAATAATAAACTTTTATCATGATATAAGGAAATAAATAATAACTTTATTATTGCCTCTAGGTCATATTTCCTTCACCCTCTCACTCCCCTGAGCCCAAGTAGCAAGCAGGACCCGAAGAGGCCAAGAATGAATCCATATTCAAATGCAAGTGCGGAGGAAAATATGGGCAGCCATGGCAAGACTGTATCATCTTTGGCAGGCTCCTTCGAGGAGCGCCGCCGAGCCCAATGAGTGTTATGAGCTGGAACTATCGCGGAGTGGGCAATGCCGCGACAGTCAACGAACTTCGCGACCTAGCGAAGAAGTTTGCCCCTACCCTACTATGTATCGTTGAAACCAAGATAGAAGGAACTAGGGTAGAAAATTTAGCCGGCACTTTGGGCTATGATAAGGCTTAGCAGCGGTAGAAGTGGAGGTTTAGGCCTTGTCGTGGTTCTAAGTCTGACAGTAATGTAGGGGGGTAGGTATGGAGAGGCAAGATCTTAGCTATGGAGTAGTTGTAAGCACACGAGATTTACAAGTTCAGGCCCTTCTCGGAGGAAGTAATAGCCCTACGTCTCGGAGCCCGGAGGCGGTCGACTGGATTATGTGTGTATGAATTACAGGGGTGCGAACCCTTTACACTGAGGAGGGGGTGGCTTATATAGAGTTCGCCAGACCCCTCCGGCCCTCAGTTATGCAGGGTTTTAAGTACATTAAGGTCGGGGTTACTGGTAACGCCCCTAATAAAGTGCTATGATGACCATAAAAGCTACTTAATGACCGACCGTTAGCGTGCGGAGTGACTTTAGGTCTCCTGGCCATCGAGTGGTTGGATCTTGGTTGAGTGATTGCTTCTTGGTTGAGTGTCTTCGAGTATGTCGAGTGGAACACCTCCAAGTCAATTGAAAGGTGATTTCTTCTAGAGATGTCCTTGGGTAGGGCAGTTAGGACAGGTCCATGACCCTACCCTAGGTACATAGCTTCATCATTAGCCCCTGAATGGATCGAGGTTTGAGTGGGGAAGGAGTTGAGAACTTCTCCGACTCATTTTTCATGCCATGAGCATATCTTGTTTCGGATCAATGAACCAGAGTGACGACAGCAACTTCCTTTTCAGTCGCCTTGATCCATTCCTAGTTTTTTGTCAAGTGAGTTTCTTTACTTGAAAAGCTCCGAGTGACGGTGTGGAGGAGATCTTTCGTCTGACAAGTTGTTCTGCTGCCCGCAGATTTCATGGGATTCGAATTTTGGGAAGCGCGCGGGACGGGGGAGGCCGCATGTAACACCCCGGATATGACTTTCCCTATATGTAATACAACTCTTGCCGTTTCCGGCCTTAAGTTATTTTATTTTCTCGGGTTCGGGTCTTCGTCTCCGTGTGTTGTTATCGTTGTCATGCATCTCATATCATGTCATCATGTGCATTGCATTTGCATACATGTTCATCTCATGCATTCGAGCATTTTCCCCGTTGTCCGTTTTGCATTCCGGCGCTTCGTTCTCCTCCGGTGGTCATTTCTACCTTTCTTTCGTGTGTGGGGATTAAACATTTCTGGATTGGACCGAGACTTGCCAAGCGGCCTTGGTTTACTACCGGTAGACCGCCTGTCAAGTTTCGTACCATTTGGACTTCGTGTGATGCTCCAACGGTTAACCGAGGGACCGAAAAGGCCTCGTGTGTGTTGCAGCCCAACACCCCTCCAAGTTGTCCCAAAACCCACCAAAACCCTCTCCATCATCTAGAGCGTTCGATCACGATCGCGTGGCCGAAAACCGCACTCCATTTGGAGCCTCCTAGCTCCTTCTATGTATAAATAGGCCTTCCCCGTCCAAATCTCGGATCAAATCCACCCCTAACCCTAGTCTCCCCTTCCTCCACGCGCCGGACACGTCCGCCCGGCGCCGGACGCGTCCGCGCCGCCGCCCGCGTCCAACGGCTAGCCGCCACGTGTCGCCGCCGCCGTCCTCGCGCCGCCGGCCCGCCGCAGCCCGCAGCAGGCCCGCGGGGCCCGAAGACTGCCGCCCGCGCCCGCCTGCGCCACCGCGCACCTTGGTCGTCGCCAGGCCATCGCCCACGCCTGCCTGTGCCGCCGCGCGCCTCGGTCGTCGCCGGCCACCACGCCTCCTCGCCGCCACCACCGCGGCCATCGCCGCCTCGCCGCCGCGGGTCTCGGCGACCGCGTCGACCCCGACCATCGCCGGCCCGCGCCGCCCCGGCGAGCTCCACTGCCGGATCCAGCCTCTCCTTCCTCAACTCCGACCTCCGACGAGCTTCCTCCCTCTGGTGAACAGTGATTCCGGTGGACCTCGGGAAACGTGCCCCGGATCTCAGATCTGGAATTCAAACCCTAGGGTTGACCTTTTTTCTCCTAAGTCTGCAGATTATTTGCTCCTGTTCATCGTGCTATAACTTTACATCCGTAGCTCCGTTTTGGGCATATAGCATATAAAAATGTTCGTCTAAGAGAGCACATCATTTCATTCCATTGCATCATTTTCATTTGAGTTCATCTTGATGCCCTAAATGCTGTTAGAAGAGTGATACTTGAGATAATTGTCAGATCTGCTGCTCCACTTAGATGTTTGTCATTTTTGCCATGATTATTGTGTGCATGATATGCCCATGAGCTCTACATATGTTTTGTTAAGGGTTTTGCCATCTTTCCAGAGGTGCAACCCATGTATTTTTGTGATGTGTGTGGTGAGTAGCACAAGCTTGCAAAGTGAGGCACTTGGTAATGCTGATTTCAGGGACTTAGCATTTCCACTAAGTCCTTGAGCTGTTTATCTCATATGGCCATATGTTCATGTTGTTTCCTAGTGATCCGTCCCTCTTTTGAGGATGATCAGTAAGTATGTTTTGTTAATATTGTAGTGCTCTATCCATCCATGGCTTTGTTTGCAATTATGGAGCAACCTAGCTTGAGTCAATCGAGCTCTACTTTTGCTACTTCGTGAATCTGGGAAGATTATCTACTTGTTAGCGATTTTGCCGAGGATGTTGTAGTTGATCCGTGCATGCTATGCTATTGTTCTTGCCATGTCTAGCTTGCATTTTGTGTATTCTTGATGGGTGTATGATTAGATTATCATGACTTGCTCCGTAGTGAGTGCATCGAGCTCGTAAACATGCCTACTTGATATCTGTTTCAGCATGCTCCAGTTTTCACCAAGTCTGAGAACTGATTATGTTTTTGCCATGTTCACATGCTTGCAATTGTATTTTCTGATCCCTTTTGGCTCAAGGTCACTAAGGGACTTTTGTTAAGCTCTTTGAGCAGCTCCATGCCATGCTTTACTTTGCCATGTTCAGGTCCTGTAGCATGTAGTTTTGTTGCTCCAAAGAGTGCTACCCGATCTGAAATTCCAGACAAGTGTTAATTTCACCAAGTCTGAAATCTGTTCGTCAAATGCATTTTTGCCATGCTTGTTTGAACCTGTTAATGGATGAATTGGCCGTAGCTCAGTGCTACACTTTTGTTAAGCATCTTGAATGCATCCCTGCCATGTATTTTGTTGTCATGTTTGGGTGCTGTAGCATGTTCATCTCATTGCATTTAGATGGCTACTTGCTGTAAATCGCAAAACGTGGTCATATTTGAATCGCTTGCCATTTCCAAACTGTAACTCCGATTCCGGCGTTCTTTATATTGTTTTCAAGCGATTTCGTCTCATCTTTTCAGTGGCACACTTGGATTCCCAGTGCGAATTTTGGCTCGATGAGGTTCTTTATCTTGGTCATATCATCTCTACCAAGGGCATTGCGGTGAATCCTAAGAAGGTGTCTGCAATTGTGAATTGGGAACCTCCTCAGAACGTGAAGCAACTCCGTAGCTTCCTCGGTCTCGCAAGCTATTGCCGAAGATTCGTTGAAAACTTTTCTAAGATCGCGAAGCCTCTCTCAAATCTTCTTCAGAAGCATGTCAAGTACGTTTGGTCTCCGGAGTGTGACATTGCTTTCAACACTTTGAAAGAGAAATTGATCACTGCTCTAGTTCCGACTCCGCCTGATGAATCCATGCCGGACGAGGTCTTTTGTGATGCCTCTCTCCAAGGTCTTGGCACAGTGTTGATGCAAGAGAAGAAAGCTGTTGCTTATACCTCTTGCCAGTTGAAGCCCAATGAGAAGAACTACCGCACTCATGATCTCGAGTTGGCGGCAGTTGTGCATGCTCTTTTGACTTGGAGACATCTCTTATTGGGAAGAAAAGTGGACATTTTCACTGATCACAAGAGTCTCAAGTACATCTTCACTCAGCCTAATCTCAACCTCAGGCAAAATCGATGGGTCGAAATGATTCAAGAGTATAATACGAGTATTGAGTATACTCCAGGCAAGGCCAATGTGATTGCTGACGCATTGAGCAGGAAGGCTTACTGCAACAGTCTAATTCTCAAGCCTTATCAACCCGAGCTTTGTGAAGCTTTCCGCAAACTTAATCTTCAAGTTGTTCCTCAAGGTTTCCTCGCCAACCTTCAAGTCTCTCCTACCTTGGAAGACCAGATTTGCCAAGCTCAACTTCTTGATGCTATAGTGAAAAAGGTGAAGATTGGGATTGCCAAGAGTCAACCTAAGTACAAGTGCTACCGCCTTGATGACAAGGATACTCTCTTCTTCGAGGATCGTATTGTTGTACCCAAAGGTGACCTCCGTAAAGTGATCATGAATGAGGCTCACAATTCTCTCCTCTCCATCCACCCTGGGAGCACGAAGATGTATCAGGACCTTAAGCAGGCTTATTGGTGGACTCGAATGAAGCGCGAGATTGCTCAGTTCGTGAATGAGTGTGATGTCTACAGAAGAGTGAAGGCAGAACACCAAAGGCCAGCTGGTCTCCTCCAACCTCTTGCCATTCCAGAATGGAAGTTTGACCACATTGAGATGGACTTCGTGACTGGGTTTCCAAAGTCCAAGCGTGGCAATGATGCTATATTCGTTGTCATCGACAAACTCACCAAAGTGGCTCATTTTCTGCCTATCAAAGAGTCAATCACTGCAGCTCAATTGGCGGAACTCTACACCTCTCGAATTGTCTCTCTGCACGGTATTCCACAAGTGATCTCTTCAGACCGTGGCAGCATCTTTACCTCCAAGTTTTGGGATTCTTTTCAGAAGGCCATGGGCACCAACATCCGCTTCAGCACAGCTTTCCATCCTCAAACTAGCGGTCAAGTCGAGCGTGTCAATCAGATTCTTGAAGATATGCTCAGGGCTTGTGTGATCTCCTTCGGCATGAAGTGGGAGGATTGTCTTCCATATGCTGAATTCTCCTACAACAACAGTTTTCAAGCAAGTTCGGGCAAGGCCCCATTTGAAATTCTGTATGGCAGGAAGTGCCGTACCCCTCTCAACTGGTCTGAAACCGGTGAACGTCAGCTTTTGGGTAATGACTTAATCACAGAGGCAGAGGAAATGTGCAAAGTCATTCGAGATAACCTCAAAGCAGCCCAATCCCGCCAGAAGAGCTACTATGATAGTATGAAGGAAATATGCCCTAGAGGCAATAATAAAGTTATTATTTATTTCCTTATATCATGATAAATGTTTATTATTCATGCTAGAATTGTATTAACCGGAAACATAATACATGTGTGAATACATAGACAAACAGAGTGTCACTAGTATGCCTCTACTTGACTAGCTCGTTAATCAAAGATGGTTATGTTTCCTAACCATGGACAAAGAGTTGTTATTTGATTAACGGGATCACATCATTAGGTGAATGATCTGATTGACATGACCCATTCCATTAGCTTAGCACCCGATCGTTTAGTATGTTGCTATTGCTTTCTTCATGACTTATACATGTTCCTATGACTATGAGATTATGCAACTCCCGTTTGCCGGAGGAACACTTTGTGTGCTACCAAACGTCACAACGTAACTGGGTGATTATAAAGGTGCTCTACAGGTGTCTCCAAAGGTACATGTTGGGTTGGCGTATTTCGAGATTAGGATTTGTCACTCCGATTGTCGGAGAGGTATCTCTGGGCCCTCTCGGTAATGCACATCACCTAAGCCTTGCAAGCATTGCAACTAATGAGTTAGTTGTGAGATGATGTATTACGGAACGAGTAAAGAGACTTGCCGGTAATGAGATTGAACTAGGTATTGAGATACCGACGATTGAATCTCGGGCAAGTAACATACCGATGACAAAGGGAACAACGTATGTTGTTATGCCGTCTGACCGATAAAGATCTTCGTAGAATATGTAGGAGCCAATATGAGCATACAGGTTCCGCTATTGGTTATTGACCGGAGACATGTCTCGGTCATGTCTACATTGTTCTCGAACCGTAGGGTCTGCACGCTTAAGGTTTCGATGACAGTTATATTATGAGTTTATGAGTTTTGATGTACCGAAGGAGTTCGGAGTCCCGGATGAGATCGGGGACATGACGAGGAGTCTCTAAATGGTCGAGACGTAAAGATCGATATATTGGACGACTATATTCGGACACCGGAAAGGTTCCGTGTGATTCAGGTATTTTTCGGAGTACCGGAGAGTTACGGGAATTCGGCGGGGAGTATATGGGCCTTATTGGGCCATACGGGAATAGAGGAGAGAGGCCAAAAGGAAGGAGGCCTGCGCCCCCCCTCTGGTCCGAATTGGACAAGGGGCGCAGCCCCCTTTTCCTTCTTCCTCTCCCCCTCTTTCCCCTTCTCCTACTCCAACAAGGAAGGAAGGAGTCCTACTCCCACCGGGAGTAGGACTCCCCTTGGCGCGCCCCCTCCCCCTTGCTCCTTTATATACGGGGGCAGGGGGCACCTCTAGACACACAAGTTGATCTTCGTGATTGTTCCTTAGCCGTGTGCGGTGCCCCCTCCACCATATTCCACCTCGGTCATATTGTAGCGGTGCTTAGGCGAAGCCCTGCGACGGTAGAACATCAAAATCGTCACCACGCCGTCGTGCTTACGGAACTCCTCCCCGACGCTTTGCTGGATTGGAGCCCGGGGATCGTCATCGAGCTGAACGTGTGACAAGAACTCGGAGGTGCCGGAGCAACGGTGCTTGGATCGGTTGGATCGTGAAGACGTACGACTACATCAACCGTGTTGTCACAACGCTTCCGCTGTCGGTCTACAAGGGTACGTAGATCACACTCTCCCCTCTCGTTGCTATGCATCACCATGATCTTGCGTGTGCGTAGGAATTTTTTTGAAATTACTACGTTCCCCAACAGTGGCCTCCGAGCCTAGGTTTTATGTGTTGATGTTATATGCACGAGTAGAACACAAGTGAGTTGTGGGTGATATAAGTCATACTGCTTACCAGCATGTCATACTTTGGTTCGGCGGTATTGTTGGACGAAGCGGCCCAGACCGACATTACGCGTACGCTTACGCGAGACCGGTTCTCCCGACGTGCTTTGCACAAAGGTGGCTAGCGGGTGACAGTTTCTCCAACTTTAGTTGAACCGAGTGTGGCTACGCCCGGTCCTTGCAAAGGTTAAAACAGCACCAACTTGACAAACTATCGTTCTGGTTTTGATGCGTAGGTAAGATTGGTTCTTGCTTAAGCCCGTAGCAGCCACGTAAAACTTGCAACAACAAAGTAGAGGACGTCTAACTTGTTTTTGCAGGGCATGTTGTGATGTGATATGGTCAAGACATGATGCTAAATTTTATTGTATGAGATGATCATGTTTTGTAACCGAGTTATCGGCAACTGGCAGGAGCCATATGGTTGTCGCTTTATTGTATGCAATGCAATCGCGTTGTAATGCTTTACTTTATCACTAAGCGGTAGCGATAGTCGTGGAAGCATAAGATTGGCGAGACGACAACGATGCTACGATGGAGATCAAGGTGTCACGCCGAAGACGATGGTGATCACGACGGTGCTTCGAAGATGGAGATCACAAGCACAAGATGATGATGGCCATATCATATCACTTATATTGATTGCATGTGATGTTTATCTTTTATGCATCTTATCTTGCTTAGATTGACGGTAGCATTATAAGATGATCTCTCACTAATTATCAAGAAGTGTTCTCCCTGAGTATGCACTGTTGCGAAAGTTCTTCGTGCTGAGACACCACGTGATGATCGGGTGTGATAGGCTCTACATTCAAATACAACGGGTGCAAAACAGTTGCACATGCGGAATACTCAGGTTATACTTGACGAGCCAAGCATATACAGATATGGCCTCGGAACACGGAGACCGAAAGGTCGAGCGTGAATCATATAGTAGATATGATCAACATAGTGATGTTCACCAATGAAACTACTCCATCTCACGTGATGATCGGACATGGTTTAGTTGATTTGGATCACGTAATCACTTAGAGGATTAGAGGGATGTTTATCTAAGTGGGAGTTCTTAAGTAATTTGATTAATTGAACTTAAATTTATCATGAAACTTAGTCCTGGTAGTATTTTGCAAGTTATGTTGTAGATCAATAGCTTGCGTTGTTGCTTCCCTGTGTTTATTTTGATATGTTCCTAGAGAAAATTGTGTTGAAAGATGTTAGTAGCAATGATGCAGATTGGATCCGTGATCTGAGGTTTATGCTCATTGCTGCACAGAAGAATTATGTCCTTGATGCACCGCTAGGTGACGGACCTATTGCAGGAGCAGATGCAGACGTTATGAACGTTTGGCTAGCTCAATATGATGACTACTTGATAGTTTAGTGCACCATGCTTAATGGCTTAGAATCGGGACTTCGAAGACGTTTTGAACGTCATGGAGCATATGAGATGTTCCAGGAGTTGAAGTTAATATTTCAAGCAAATACCTAGTTGAGAGATATGAAGTCTCCAACAAGTTCTATAGCTAAAAGATGGAGGAGAATCGCTCAACTAGTGAGCATGTGCTCAGATTGTCTGAGTACTACAATCGCTTGAATCAAGTGGGAGTTAATCTTCCAGATAAGATAGTGATTGACAGAATTCTCTAGTCACCATCACCAAGTTAGTAGAACTTTGTGATGAACTATGATATGCAAGGGATAACGGAAACGATTCCCAGGCTCTTCGTAATGCGGAAATTGATGAAGGTAGAAATCGAGAAAAACATCAAGTGTTGATGGTAGACAAGACCACTAGTTTCAAGAAAAGGGCAGAGGGAAGAAGGGGAACTTCAAGAAGAACAGCAAGCAAGTTGTTGCTCAAGTGAAGAAGCCCAAGTCTGGTCCTAAGCCTGAGACTAAGTGCTTCTATTGCAAAGGGACTGGTCACTGGAAGCAGAACTACCCCAAGTGATTGGCGGATAAGAAGGATGGCAAAGTGAACATAAGTATATTTGATATACATGTTATTGATGTGTACTTTACTAGTGTTTATAGCAACCCCTCAGTATTTGATAATAGTTCAGTTGCTAAGATTAGTAACTCGAAACGGGAGTTGCAGAATAAACAGAGACTAGTTAAGGGTGAAGTGACGATGTGTGTTGGAAGTGGTTCCAAGATTGATATGATCATCGCAGACTCCCTGTACTTTCGAGATTAGTGTTGAACCTAAATAAGTGTTATTTTGTGTTTGCGTTGAGCATGAATATGATTTGATCATGTTTATTGCAATACGGTTATTCATTTAAGTTAGAGAACAATTGTTGTTCTGTTTACATGAATAAAACCTTCTATGGTCATACACACCAACGAAAATGGTTTGTTGGATCTCGATTGTAGTGATACACATATTCATAATATTGAAGCCAAAATATGCAAAGTTAATAATGATAGTGCAACTTATTTGTAGCACTGCCGTTTAGGTCATATTGGTGTAAAGCGCATGAAGAAACTCCATGCTGATGGGATTTTGGAATCACTTGATTATGAATCACTTGATGCTTGCGTACCATGCCTCATGGGCAAGATGACTAAGACTCCGTTCTCCGGAGCGAGCAACTGACTTATTGGAAATAATACATACTGATGTATGTGGTCCGATGAGTGTTAAGGCTCATGGCAAGTATCGTTATTCTCTGAACTTCACAGATGATTTGAGCAGATATGGGTATATCTACTTGATGGAACAAAAGTCTGAAACATTTGAAAAGTTCAAAGAATTTCAGAGTGAAGTGGAAAATCATCGTGACAAGAAAATAAAGTTTCTACGATCTGATCGCGGAGACAAATATTTGAGTTACGAGTTTGGCCTTCAGTTAAAAACAATGTGAAATAGTTTCACTACTCACGCCACCTGGAACACCACAGCATAATGGTGTGTCCGAACGTCATAACCGTACTTTATTAGATATGGTGCGAACTATGATGTCTCTTACCAATCTACCACTATCATTTTGGGATTATGCATTAGAGACAACTGCATTCACGTTAAATAGGGCACCATCTAAATCCGTTCAAACGACACCGTATGAACTATGGTTTGGCAAGAAACCTAAGCTGTCGTTTCTTAAAGTTTGAGGTTGCAATGCTTATATGAAAAAGTTTCAACCTGATAAGCTCAAACCCAAATCGGAGAAGTGCGTCTTCATAGGATACCCAAAAAGAAAATGTTGGGTACACCTTCTATCACAGATCTGAAGGCAAGATATTCGTTGCTTTGAATGGATCCTTTCTAGAGAAGGAATTTCTCTCGAAAGAAGTGAGTGGGAGGAAAGTAGAACATGATGAGGTAACTGTACCTGCTCCCTTATTGGAAAGTAATTCATCACAGAAATCTGTTCTTGTGACTACTACACCAATTAGTAAGGAAGCTAATGATGATAATCATGTAACTTCAGATCAAGTTACTACCGAATCTCGTAGGTAAACCAGAGTGAGATCCGCACCAGAGTGGTATGGTAATCCTGTTCTGGAAGTCATGTTACTAGACCATGACGAACTTGCGAACTATGAGGAAGCGATGATGAGCCTAGATTCCGTGAAATGGTTTGAGGCCATGAAATCTGAGATATGATCCATGTATGAGAACAAAGTATGGACTTTGATGGATTTTCCCGATGATCGGCAAGCCATAGAAAACAAATGGATCTTCAAGAGGAAGACGGACACCGATAGTAGTGTTACTATCTACAAAGCTAGACTTGTCGAAAAAGGTTTTTTGACAAAGTTCAAGGTGTTGACTACGATGAATCTTTCTCACTCGTAGCGATGCTTAAGTCTGTCCAAATCATGTTAGCAATTGCCACATTTTTATGAAATCTGGCAAATGGATAAACAAAACTACATTCCTTAATGGATTTAAAGAAGAGTTGTATATGATGCAACCAGAAGGTTTTGTCAATCCTAAAGGTGCTAACAAAATATGCAAGCTCCAGCGATCCATCTATGGACTGGTGCAAGCATCTCGGAGTTGGAATATACGCTTTGATAAGTTGATCAAAGCATATAGTTTTATATAGACTTGCGATGAAGCCTGTATTTACAAGAAAGTGAGTGGGAGCACTACAACATTTCTGATAAGTATATGTGAATGACATATTGTTGATCGGAAATAATGTAGAATTATTCTGCAAAGCATAAAGGAGTGTTTGAAAGGAATTTTCCAAAGAAAGACCTCGGTGAAGCTGCTGACATATTGAACATCAAGATCTATAGAGATAGATCAAGACGCTTGATAAGTTTTTTTCAATGAGTACATACCTTGACAAGATTTTGAAGTAGTTCAAAATAGAACAGTCAAAGAAAGAGTTCTTGTCTGTGTTACAAGGTGTGAAATTGAGTAAGACTCAAAACCCGACCACGACAGAAGATAGAAAGAGAATGAAAGTCATTCCCTATGACTCAGCCATAGGTTCTATAAAGTATGCCATGCTATGTACCAGATCTATTGTATACCCTACACTGATTTTGGCAAGGTAGTACAATAGTGATCTAGGAGTAGATCACTGGACAACGGTCAAAATTATCCTTAGTGGAATAAGGATATGTTTCTCGATTATGGAGGTGACAAAAAGGTTCGTCATAAAGGGTTACGTCGATGCAAGTTTTGACACTAATCCAGATGACTCTAAGTCTCAATCTGGATACATATTGAAAGTGGGAGCAATTAGCTAGAGTAGCTCTGTGCAGAGCATTGTTGACATAGAAATTTGTAAAATACATAAGGATCTGAATGTGGCAGACCCGTTGACTAAACTTCTCTCACAAGCAAAACATGATCACACCTTAGTACTCTTTGGGTGTTAATCGCATAGCGATGTGAACTAGATTACTGAATCTAGTAAACCCTTTGGGTGTTGGTCACATGAAGATGTGAACTAATCACATAAAGATGTGAACTATTAGCGTTAAATCACATGGTGATGTGAACTAGATTATTGACTCTAGTGCAAGTGGGAGACTGAAGGAAATATGCCCTAGAGGCAATAATAAAGTTATTATTTATTTCCTTATATCATGATAAATGTTTATTATTCATGCTAGAATTGTATTAACCGGAAACATAATACATGTGTGAATACATAGACAAACAGAGTGTCACTAGTATGCCTCTACTTGACTAGCTCGTTAATCAAAGATGGTTATGTTTCCTAACCATGGACAAAGAGTTGTTATTTGATTAACGGGATCACATCATTAGGTGAATGATCTGATTGGCATGACCCATTCCATTAGCTTAGCACCCGATCGTTTAGTATGTTGCTATTGCTTTCTTTATGACTTATACATGTTCCTATGACTATGAGATTATGCAACTCCCGTTTGCCAGAGGAACACTTTGTGTGCTACCAAACGTCACAACGTAACTGGGTGATTATAAAGGTGCTCTACAGGTGTCTCCAAAGGTACATGTTGGGTTGGCGTATTTCGAGATTAGGATTTGTCACTCCGATTGTCGGAGAGGTATCTCTGGGCCCTCTCGGTAATGCACATCACATAAGCCTTGCAAGCATTGCAACTAATGAGTTAGTTGTGAGATGATGTATTACGGAACGAGTAAAGAGACTTGCCGGTAACGAGATTGAACTAGGTATTGAGATACCGACGATCGAATCTCGGGCAAGTAACATACCGATGACAAAGGGAACAACGCATGTTGTTATGCGGTCTAACCGATAAAGATCTTCGTAGAATATGTAGGAGCCAATATGAGCATCCAGGTTCTGCTATTGGTTATTGACCGGAGACATGTCTCGGTCATGTCTACATTGTTCTCGAACCGTAGGGTCCGCACGCTTAAGGTTTCGATGACAGTTATATTATGAGTTTATGAGTTTTGATGTACCGAAGGAGTTCGGAGTCCCGGATGAGATCGGAGACATGACGAGGAGTCTCGAAATGGTCGAGACGTAAAGATCGATATATTGGACGACTATATTCGGACATCGGAAAGGTTCCGAGTGATTCGGGTATTTTTCAGAGTACCGGAGAGTTACGGGAATTCGCCGGGGAGTATATGGGCCTTATTGGGCCATACGGGAATAGAGGAGAGAGGCCAAAAGGAAGGAGGCCTGTGCCCCCCCTCTGGTCCGAATTGGACAAGGGGCGCAGCCCCCTTTTCCTTCTTCCTCTCCCCCTCTTTCCCCTTCTCCTACTCCAACAAGGAAGGAAGGAGTCCTACTCCCGGTGGGAGTAGGACTCCCCTTGGCGCGCCCCCTTCTAGGCCGGCCGCCCCCTCCCCCTTGCTCCTTTATATACGGAGGCAGGGGGGCACCTCTAGACACACAAGTTGATCTTCGTGATTGTTCCTTAGCCGTGTGCGGTGCCCCCCTCCACCATATTCCACCTCGGTCATATTGTAGCGGTGCTTAGGCGAAGCCCTGCGACGGTAGAACATCAAAATCGTCACCACGCCGTCGTGCTGACGGAACTCCTCCCCGACGCTTTGCTGGATCGGAGCCCGTGGATCGTCATCGAGCTGAACATGTGCCAAGAACTCGGAGGTGCCGGAGTAACGGTGCTTGGATCGGTCGGATCGTGAAGACGTACGACTACATCAACCGCGTTGTCACAACGCTTCCGCTGTCGGTCTACAAGGGTACGTATATCACACTCTCCCCTCTCGTTGCTATGCATCATCATGATCTTGCGTGTGCATAGGAATTTTTTTGAAATTACTACGTTCCCCAACAAGTAAGCACCGTGATTTGTCTTTCGAGATCGGAGATCATGTTTACCTCCGCGTCTCTCCTATGAAAGGTACTCGTCGCTTCGGTATCAAAGGGAAGCTTGCCCCTAGATACGTGGGACCTTTCAAGATTGTCAGCAAGAGAGGCGATCTCGCCTATCAACTCGAGCTTCCTTCAAACTTTGCAAATGTTCATGATGTGTTCCATGTCTCTCAGCTCCGAAAGTTCTTCAAGACTCCTGACCACACCGTCAACTTCGCGGACATTGAGCTCCAAGAAGATCTATCCTATCGTGAGCACCCCGTTGCTATTCTCGAAGAGACTGAACGCAAGACTCGCAACAAGTCAATCAAATTCCTCAAAGTCAAGTGGTCACACCATTCCGACCGTGAAGCTACCTGGGAACGCGAGGATCACCTCCGTTCTGAATACCTGGCATTCTTTCAGTCCTAGATCTCGGGACGAGATCCTTTCGTAGTGGTGGAGTGTTGTAACACCCCGGATATGACTTTCCCTATATGTAATACAACTCTTGCCGTTTCCGGCCTTAAGTTATTTTATTTTCTCGGGTTCGGGTCTTTGTCTCCGTGTGTTGTTATCGTTGTCATGCATCTCATATCATGTCATCATGTGCATTGCATTTGCATACGTGTTCATCTCATGCATTCGAGCATTTTCCCCGTTGTCCGTTTTGCATTCCGGCGCTTCGTTCTCCTCCGATGGTCATTTCTACCTTTCTTTCGTGTGTGGGGATTAAACATTTTCGGATTGGACCGAGACTTGCCAAGCGGCCTTGCTTTACTACCGGTAGACCGCCTGTCAAGTTTCGTACCATTTGGACTTCGTGTGATGCTCCAACGGTTAACCGAGGGACCGAAAAGGCCTCGTGTGTGTTGCAGCCCAACACCCCTCCAAGTTGTCCCACAACCCACCAAAACCCTCTCCATCATCTAGAGCGTTCGATCATGATTGCGTGGCCGAAAACCGCACTCCATTTGGAGCCTCCTAGCTCCTTCTATGTATAAATAGGCCTTCCCCGTCCAAATCTCGGATCAAATCCACCCCTAACCCTAGTCTCCCCTTCCTCCGCGCGCCGGACACGTCCGCCCGGCGCCGGACGCGTCCGCGCCGCCGCCCGCGTCCAACCGCTAGCCACTACGTGTCGCCGCCGCCGTCCCCGCGCCGCCGGCCCGCCGCAACCCGCAGCAGGCCCGCGGGGCCCGAAGACTGCCGCCCGCGCCCGCCTGCGCCACCGCGTGCCTTGGTCGTCGCCAGGTCGCCGCCCGCGCCCGCCTGCGTCGCCGCGCACCTCGGTCGTCGCCGGCCACCACGCCTCCTCGCCGCCACCTCCCCGGCCATCGCTGCCTCGCCGCCGCGGGTCTCGGCGACCGCGCCGACCCCGGCCATCGCCGGCCCGCGCCGCCCCGGCGAGCTCCACTGCCGGATCCGGCCTCTCCTTCCTCAACTCCGACCTCCGGCGAGCTTCCTCCCTCCGGTGAGCAGTGATTCCGGTGGACCTCGGGAAACGTGCCCCGGATCTCAGATCTGGAATTCAAACCCTAGGGTTGACCTTTTTTCTCCTAAGTCTGCAGATTATTTGCTCCTGTTCATCGTGTTATAACTTTGCGTCCGTAGCTCCGTTTTGGGCATATAGCATATAAAAATGTTCGTCTCAGAGAGCACATCATTTCATTCCATTGCATCATTTTCATTTGAGTTCATCTTGATGCCCTAAATGCTGTTAGAAGAGTGCTACTTGAGATAATTGTCAGATTTGCTGCTCCATTTAGATATTTGTCATTTTTGCCATGATTATTGTGTGCATGATATGCCCATGAGCTCTACATATGTTTTGTTAAGGGTTTTTCCATCTTTCCAGAGGTGCAACCCATGTATTTTTGTGATGTGTGTGGTGACTAGCACAAGCTTGCAAAGTGAGGCACTTGGTAATGCTGATTTCAGGGACTTAGCATTTCCACTAAGTCCTTGAGCTGTTTATCTCATATGGCCATATGTTCATGTTGTTTCCTTGTGATCCGTGCCTCTTTTGAGGATGATCAGTAAGGATGTTTTGTTAATATTGTAGTGCTCTATCCATCCATGTCTTTGTTTGCAATTATGGAGCACCCTAGCTTAAGTCAATCGAGCTCTACTTTTGCTACTTCGTGAATCTGGGCAGATTGTCTACTTGTTAGCGATTTTGCCGAGGATGTTGTAGTTGATCCATGCATACTATGCTATTGTTCTTGCCATGTCTAGCTTGCATTTTGTGTATTCTTGATGGGTGTATGATTAGATTATTATGACTTGCTCCGTAGTGAGTGCATCGAGCTCGTAAACATGCCTACTTCATATCTGTTTCAGCATGCTCCAGTTTTCACCAAGTCTGAGAACTGATTATGTTTTTGCCATGTTCACATGCTTGCAATTGTATTTTCTGATCCCTTTTGGCTCAAAGTCACTAAGGGACTTTTGTTAAGCTCTTTGAGTAGCTCCATGCAATGCTTTACTTTGCCATGTTCAGGTCCTGTAGCATGTAGTTTTGTTGCTCCAAAGAGTGCTACCCGATCTGAAATTCCAGACAAGTGTTAATTTCACCAAGTCTGAAATCTGTTCGTCAAATGCATTTTTGCCATGCTTGTTTGAACCTGTTAATGGATGAATTGGCCATAGCTCAGTGCTACACTTTTGTTAAGCATCTTGAATGCATCCCTGCCATGTATTTTTTTGTCATGTTTGGGTGCTGTAGCATGTTCATCTCATTGCATTTAGATGGCTACTTGCTGTAAATCGCAGAACGTGGTCATATTTGAATCGCTTGCCATTTCCAAACCGTAACTCCGATTCCGGCGTTCTTTATATCATTTTCAAGAAATATCATCTCATCTTTTCAGTGGCACACTTGGATTCCCAAGTTGAGGCCAGGTTCATGCATTCCTTGTCACATCTTGCATATGCATCCCGCATCGCATCCCGCATAGCATACCATCCTTGCATCATATTGTTTGAGCTTTGCACATGGTTGATTGTGTTCCGTTTGCTTGTTTGTCTTGTTTGGGTAGAGCCGGGAGACGAGTTCGCTAACGAGGAGCCCGTTGAGTTTGCTTTTGAGGATCCAGTCAACTCTGACAACTTTGCAGGCAAGATGATCATACCCTCGAAATCACTACTATCTTTGCTATGCTAGATGCTCGCTCTTTTGCTATGCCATGCTACGATGCCTACCACTTGCTTTCAAGCCTCCCAAATTGCCATGTCAAACCTCTAACCCACCATGTCATAGCAAACCGTTGATTGGCTATGTTACCGCTTTGCTCAGCCCCTCTTATAGCGTTGCTAGTTGCAGGTGAAGATTGGAGACCATTCCTTGTTGGATCATTATTTACTTGTTGGGATATCATTATATTGCCATGTTATCTTAATGCATCTATATACTTGGTAAAGGGTGGAAGGCTCAGCCTCTCGCCTAGTGTTTAGTTCCACTCTTGCCGCCCTAGTTTCCGTCATATCGGTGTTATGTTCCCGGATTTTGCGTTCCTTACACGGTTGGGTTATAATGGGAACCCCTTGATAGTTCGCCTTGATTGAAGCTTTTACAGCAATGCCCAACCTTGGTTTTACCATTTGCCACCTAGCCTCTTTTTCCCTTGGGTTTCCGGAGCCCGAGGGTCATCTTATTTTAAACCCCCTGGGCCAGTGCTCCTCTGAGTGTTGGTCCACCTGTCAGCTGCCGGTGGCCACCAGGGGCAACTCTGGGCTGGCCTACCAGTATCTAGGACAATCTGAGTGTGCCCTGAGAAAGAGATATGTGCAGCTCCTATCGGGATTTGTCGGCACATTCGGGCGGTGTTGCTGGATTAGTTTTAACCTGTCGAAGTGTCTTGAAGAACCGAGGTACCGAGTCTGATCGGAACGTCTCGGGAGGAGGTCTATTCCTTCGTTGACCGTGAGAGCTTGTCATGGGCTAAGTTGGGACTCCCCTACAGGGATTTGAACTTTCGAAAGCCATGCCCGCGGTTATGGGCAGATGGGAATTTGTTAATGTCCGGTTGTAGATAACTTGAACCTTAACTTAATTAAAATGAATCAACAGTGTGAGTTACCGTGATGGCCTCTTCTCGGCGGAGTCCGGGAAGTGGACACGGTGTTGGAGTAATGTTTGCGCAGGTTGTCCTCTAGTTTCTCACTCACGCTTTGCCTTCTCTTCTCGCACTCTTTTGCGAACAGGATAGCCACCATATATGCTAGTCGCTTGCTGCAGCTCCACTTATATTTACCTTGCCTTACCTATAAGCTTAAATAGTCTTGATCGTGAGGGAGCGAGATTGCTGAGTCCCTGTGGCTCACAGATCACTATTACACCAGATGTAGGGCCTGATGATTCCGCTCCAGGTGACGCGCTTGAGCTCAAGTGGGAGTTCGACAAGGACTCTCAACGATACTACGTGTCTTTTCCTGATGATCAGTAGTGGTGCCCAGTTGGGGTGATCGGGACCGTGTCACATGTTGGGTTGTATTTTATTTTGGCGCCGTAGTCGGGCCATGAGTGTTTGGATGATGTAATGCTATTTATGTACTTGATTGACGTGGCGAGTGTAAGCCAACTATGCTATCTCCCCTTTTATTATCTATATTACATGGGATGTTGTGAAGATTGCCTAACTTGCGACATATGCCTTCAATGCGATTATGCCTCTAAGTCGTGCCTCGACATGTGGGAGATATAGTCGCATCGAGGGTGTTACACCGCAGTAATCGGATGGGATAGGGCGGAGCCTCCTTGATCTCCGTGCCACCTTTTTCGCCACATATCGCGTGCGCGACTGTTGTGGGATTTGACAGGATCGTATGGGCCTACCAGTCAGCCACTCGGGAACCTCATATAAGGCGTCGGACCGGGGTTTCTTGAACAGTGCGTTCTCATTTCCTCTCCTCCTCTTCAGGCTTCTTCGTCGCGCTCGCTCTCGCCCCGCGCCGCCGCTCCGTACGTGTCTCTCCGGCGATGATGGGGAAGGAGAAGACGTCGGCTCTGGAGCGGGCGAAGAAGGCGACGGCAAGGGCGAAGGGGAAGGCGACCAGTCGGGGTGGATCTTCCTCACGAGCCGGCTTGCCGAAGGGCTGGATCCAGGGCGACTAGATCCGCTCGACGATCCTCCAAGAAGACCTCGACAACCTAGCCGACGGAGGACTGATCCCCCATGGATCGGCGCGGCTTCCGGGGAAGGAATCCGAGCCGCAACCTCGGGAGGGTGAGCGCGTTCTCCTTGCCACTCACGTCGACCGTGGGTTTTCCTTGCCTCCTCACCCTTTCTTTCGGGGATTTCTGAATTTCTTTGGGGCACAACTCCACCACTTCACTCCCAACACAATCGTGTATCTCGCTGCTTTCGTGTCTTTGTGCGAGAATTTCTTGGGTTGTCGGCCTCACTGGGGTCTTTTCAAGAACATTTTCACCTGTCGTTCTCAGACGGTGAAAAAGGCCAATCCGAGTGATGAGAGAACACAACTGATTCAGATGTGTGGGGGTCTTGGTGTTCAGATGAGAGGGAAAAGTTCCTTCCCGGCCATGATTCTTCCCAACTCGGTCCGCGGATGGCAGTCGACCTGGTTTTACTGCAAAGACTAGCCGACGCCAGGGCAGTCGACTGGCCTCCCTCCTTTTACCATGGACCTAGTGAGGAAACCCTCCTCTTTGAAGGTGATCCCGGAGGAGAAGGCGCAAGTTAGGGTGCTGGTCGAACGAGTGGTCCAGCTTATCCGTGACTGGGTCACTGGTATGGACCTCTTGGAGGTTTTCCTTCGGCGACGCATCCAGCCTCTTCAAGCTCGAGACCATCCGATGTGGATGTATTCGGGTCTTGACGACACCACTCGGATTCACCCGAAGGAGGTCGATGACAACACACTAGAGGAGTGGCTGTCGGGCATCACCAGAAACAAGGACAACCCCAGGGGAGCCAGGAGAGTTCCTCCATTCGACCAGTCCCATGAACCAGAAAAGGTCCGATTCTGAGCTTTTGATTATAATCTGAATTCACTCGCGCAGCTGTCTATACTGCGTCGACTGACTTTATTCTTCATGCTTTCTTTCAGGCCCTTATCGGAATGTGCTTAGTGCCCAACGGAGAGCAAGAGCAAGACCCGGAAGGAGAGGCGAGCGGCGGCAATAGTGGCGAATGGCATTCTGACGGAGAAGGGGACGAAGAAAGCGACGACTTAAGTGACGAAGAAGAAGTCGAGTCGCCTCCTCGCAGGGAGAGGCGATCCAAGCTTGACCAAGAACGACCGAGCGCCCGTGAAAAGGCGATTGCTCAGACTGGTCAGTCTTTAAAGCATCCTCGGACATCTTCACCAACCCCAACTGAAAAAGCGTCAAAGAATCCCAAAGTTGCAGAGCAGAAGCCTCGGAAGGCGCTGCCGAAGATTAAGATTGACATCCCCGTCGCTTTTGCGTGAGTGTCTCCCTTTGTATCCCCTCGATGCTCCGTGCTATTTATTTTTTCTTGATTTAACCAGACGAACTTTGGAACTGGCAGCGTTGCTACTTCCAGGACCTCAGATTACAGGGATGAGGATGAGGTAATGGAAGATGCAGTCACTTCCAATCTGGGTATGATTTCTGTCATTCTGTCTTTACTTGCTCGACTCAACTGCAATGTGTACCATTGGGTGATGTGATTTTGGCGATTGATCTTTGAACAACTCCTATCATTATGGACCTCCCCGATGATGATGACGAAGTGCCTGAGAGGCCTTTGACGAGGAAAAATAGGAAAGCTCCTGCCGGCAAGGTGCCATAGTCGACGCCGATGGCGGAACTAGTCGTTCAGGACGCTGGTGATGCCAATCGGGGTTCTGTTACCTTCGTCGTACCATTGTCGAGTGCCCTGCCTTCTTCGTCGACTGCTCAAGCTCCTGCCGACCCACCTTCAGTCTTTGCGATCCATCATGTCCCAGAGGACGAAGTGAATGCTGCCAAGGAAGCCATACGCCAGGCGGGCATTATGATGGAGAAGATGAAGGCGGTGCGGGACGCCAGTCAGGCCGCCTATGACGCCAGCTCGGCTCTTCAAAGCAATGTTCAGGTTAGTTGGTCACCGCTTGTTCTGTTAGGATATGCTATCTGAAGACTCTCTTTCCGAAAATCTTTGCATTTGTACACCCACTGGGTGCATCGATTGAATTTTTGGACTAGTGGGGGCACGCTGAGTGCACCCACTGGGTGTAGTCCCCGAGACTACGGTGGACTGCTGGCAGTCGACTGTAGTCTTTGTATTTTGCTGTCGTTTTTAGTAGTTTCGCTCTTCCACTCGGTCTGGGCGAGTGGGATCAGAACCGGTGGGGGCATGCCAAGTGCACCCACTAGGTGTAGTCCCCGAGACCGCGGTTAACTACTGGTAGTCGACTGTGGTTTGAGTTCTGTGGTCTGAGTTCTTCTTTCTTGATGGCGCAATTGTTCTTTCTCTCTCTTTTTTTACTCCCTGCACTCGACTCCGGCAGGCCGGTCGAGTGGGATCAGAACCGGTGGGGGCACACAAAGTGCACCCACTGGGTGTAGTCCCCGAGACTATGGTGGGCTGCGGGCAGTCGACCGTAGTCTTAGTATTTATTGTCTTTGTCATTTTTCACTGTAAAATAACTTCTCCTCCCTGATTGCAGAAATCTTGTGATCTTGGAGCTCGCTTTGCTGACTTGGAGAAACATCAGATCCAGCTAAACCTTGACTTGGAATTGGCTTAGCAAAATCTGAAAAAAGCTCAAGACGAGGCCGCTGGTATGGAAGGTAACTGATTGCCGACCGAAATTCAATATATCTCTTTGGTCTCTTTTTTGATTCGATTATTTCTTTTGCAGAGAAAATGAAGTTGGCTCTGGACAAGAAAGACTCGGACCTCGCCGCCGCGCAAAAAGCAGCCCGAGACAAAACAGTTCTCGCAGAAGAGAAGCTTGCTTCAGTTGGAACGCTTGAAGGAGAGGTGACTAGACTGACATCTTGTCTTAATGAAGCTAACCGCGAAGTGACCAGCCTGAAGAAGGATAAGGTCACCCTGAACGAAAAGTTGGAGTCTGCAATCCGCAAGAGGAACGACACAGAAGCTTATGTGAGGACCCTTGCCAAGAAGCTTTATCTCGTGCTGGGAGGTATTTCTTTTAATCCGACTGTGTTGATGCTTGCCATCGGATTTTGCTCGGTTGATTGAACTGACTTTTGGCTGCAGAACTTTGTCAAGACTTTGATGAAGAAACTGGAAGGGTCGAGATGGGTCTGGACCCTATCGCTTCCCCGGTCTGCGACGAAACTGCGATGAACATGCTCCGACTAGAGTCCCGTATCGCCAGCACCACAAGCTACCTCGCACGCCTGAAGGAGGTTGTCTCTCGGATCGACTCGACGCTTTGGCCGGGGCGACGCTTCAGAATGATCTGGAATCTCTGATGACTCGACTGAACGAGATCCCTGGCCGAGTGCAAGAATGGAATAAATCCTCCGCCGGTGTGGTGCTGATGTGGCGCTGTCCCTGGTGCGAGTCCATTGCAAGGAGGCTTGTGAGGACAAGCTGGCTGCGATCAAAGTCGCTAACACCAAAAAGCACGACTTCCAGTCCTCCATGGAGACTTTCATTGCTGCCGCTACTCGGATCGCTGATGGGATCGATCTGGACTCGTTCATGGAGCCTGCCAGCCCTCCTCCGGCCAAGTGAACAATCTTATGAAACTTGGATATGCTTTAAATTTGCCTCGGAATGCCTAGTGGTTTATGTAACCGTTAAACTCCTTCGGGCATGGTGCCCGAGTACCTTTGATTCGCTGCTTGGAACCATTTAGTATTTATCTGAACTTGGTTTATCGTTGAATATCTTCATGAATTCTCCATCGAGTGGAACTCGTTCTTCACTCGAGACAACTTTTGTATTTGTGGCGCAGCTCCGAAGGAGAAGGTAGCAGTCGTCCTGCACCTCGTCGTCCTTGTGGGTCGGGATGGAGCACACGTTGTATTTGTGGCAAAGCTCCGAAGGAGAAGGTGGCAGTCGACCTGCACCTCGTCGTCCTTGCAGATTGGGATGTGCTTCGTACTTAGGCGAGTACTGGACTGCAGCTAAGCCTCCGAGTGGGAGGGTCGCTGAGGGAGTCCTGGATTAGGGGGTGTCCGGATGGCTGGACTATACCTTCAGCCGGACTCCTGGACTATGAAGATACAAGATTGAAGACTTCGTCCCGTGTCTGGAAGGGACTTTCCTTGGCGTGGAAGGCAAGCTTGGCGATACGGATATACAGATCTCCTACCATTGTAACCGACTTTGTGTAACCCTAACCCTCTCCGGTGTCTATATAAACCGGAGGGTTTTTAGTCCGTAGGACAACATAGACAACAACAATCATACCATTGGCTAGCTTCTAGGGTTTAGCCTCTCCGATCTCGTGGTAGATCTACTCTTGTACTACCCATATCATCAATATTAATCAAGCAGGATGTAGGGTTTTACCTCCATCGAGAGGGCCCGAACCTGGGTAAAACTTCGTGTCCCTTGCCTCCTGTTACCATCCAGCCTAGACGCACAGTTCGGGACCCCCTACCCGAGATCCGCCGGTTTTGACACCGACATTGGTGCTTTCATTGAGAGTTCCTCTGTGTCGTCGCCGTCAGGCTCGATGGTGAAGGAAATATGCCCTAGAGGCAATAATAAAGTTATTATTTATTTCCTTATATCATGATAAATGTTTATTATTCATGCTAGAATTGTATTAACCGGAAACATAATACATGTGTGAATACATAGACAAACAAAGTGTCACTAGTATGCCTCTACTCGACTAGCTCGTTAATCAAAGATGGTTATGTTTCCTAACCATGAATAATGAGTTGTTATTTGATTAACGGGATCACATCATTAAGTGAATGATCTAATTGACATGACCCATTCCATTAGCTTAGCACCCAATCGTTTAGTATGTTGCTATTGCTTTCTTCATGACTTATACATGTTCCTATAA
Source organism: Triticum urartu (assembly GCF_003073215.2). Lineage (NCBI taxonomy): Eukaryota > Viridiplantae > Streptophyta > Magnoliopsida > Poales > Poaceae > Triticum > Triticum urartu. The sequence goes on along the minus strand of NC_053028.1, from coordinate 5,011,680 downwards.
CTATGAGATTATGCAACTCCCATTTGCCGGAGGAACACTTTGGGTGCTACCAAACGTCACAACGTAACTGGGTGATTATAAAGGAGTACTACAGGTGTCTCCAAAGGTACATATTGGGTTGGCGTATTTCGAGATTAGGATTTGTCACTCCGATTGTCGGAGATGTATCTCTGGGCCCTCTCGGTAATACAAATCACTTAAGCCTTGCAAGCATTGCAACTAATAAGTTAGTTGTGGGATGATGTATTACAGAACGAGTAAATAGACTTGCCGGTAACGAGATTGGTTATTGACCGTAGACGTGTCTCGGTCATTTCTACATTGTTCTCGAACCCGTAGGGTCCGCACGCTTAAGGTTACGATGACAGTTATATTATGAGTTTATGCATTTTGATGTACCGAAGGTTGTTCGGGGTCCCGGATGTGATCACGGACATGACGAGGAGTCTCGAAATGGTCGAGACATAAAGATTGATATATTGGAAGCCTATGTTTGGATATCGGAAGTGTTCCGGGTGAAATCGGGATTTTACCGGAGTACCGGGAGGTTACCAGAACCCCCCGGGAGCTATATGGGCCTTAGTGGGATTTAGTGGAAAAGAGAAGGGGCAGCCCAAGATGGGCCACGCACCTCCCCCCTCCCCTAGTCCTATTAGGACAAGGAGAGGTGGCCAGCCCCCCCTCTCTCTTTTCCCCCTCCGCGAATCCTATTCCAACTAGGATTGGGGGGGGGGGAATCCTACTCCCAGAGGGAGTAGGACTCTCCTGGCGCACCCTCCTTGGCCGGCCAGCCTCCCCCCCTTAGTCCTTTATATATGGAGGCAGGGGCACCCCAGAGACACACAAGTTGATCCACGTGATCTATTCCTTAGCCGTGTGCGGTGCCCCCAGCCACCATAGTCCTCGATAATATTGTACCGGAGTTTAGGCGAAGCCCTGCTGCTGTAGTACATCAAGATCGTCACCACGCCGTCGTGCTGACGGAACTCTTCCCCGACACTTTGCTGGATCGGAGTCCGGGGATCGTCATCGAGATGAACGTGTGCTAGAACTCGGAGGTGCCGTAGTTTCGGTGCTTGATCGGTCGGATCGTGAAGACGTACGACTACATCAACCAAACACTTCCGTTGTCGATCTACTAGGTATGTAGATCATACTCTCCCCTCTCGTTGCTATGCATCACATGATCTTGCGTGTGCGTAGGAATTTTTTTGAAATTACTACGAAACCCATCAGATGGCTCCTACGATCGTCAATAGCGATGCAGTCCAGGGTGAGACCTTCCTCCCCGGACAGATCTTCGTCTTCGGCGGCTTCGCACTGCGGGCCAATTCACTTGGCCATCAGGAGCAGATCGAAAGCTACACCCCTGGCCATCAGGTCAGATTTGGAAGTTTAAACTACACGGCTGACATCCGCGGGGACTTGATCTTCGACGGATTCGAGCCACTGCCGAGCGCGTCGCACTGTCCCAACGAGCATGATCTAGCTCTGCCGCCGAACAGTGCCCTAGAGGCCGCACCCGCGTCGGCTTCGACCCTTAATTCGGAGCCAACTGCGCCGATCGAGGATGGGCGGTTGGACGCCGCCTCGGGGGCTGCGATCCCAACAGTGATTGAGCCGAACACCAGCCCCGCACTCCGCGAGACTCGTGACTCCAAGGAGCCGGACTCCGAACCCTCCGCGCCCCCGCCGATCGAATCCGATTGGGCGCCGATCATGGAGTTTACTGCCGCGGACATCTTTCAGCACTCGCCTTTTGGCGATATTCTGAAGACAATGAAGTCTCTCTCTTTATCAGGAGAGTCCTGGCCGGACTACGATCAGCAAGGTTGGGATTCGGACGATGAAGAAATTCAAAGCCCACCCACCACCCACTTTGTAGCCACTGTCGACGATCTAAACGACATGCTCGACTTCGACTCCGAAGACATCGACGGTATGGACGCCGATGAAGGAGATGATGAAGAACCAGCGCCTACTAGGCCCTGGAAAGCCACCTCGTTATATGGCATATACATGGTGGACACCCTAAAAGAAGGAGATGGCGATGGAACAGCGGAGGATGACCCCTCCAAGAAACAGCCTAAGCGCCGGCGTCAGCGGTGCCGCTCAAAATCCCGCCAAAACAAATACGGTGATTCCAGCATGGGAGATAATAATACTCCGGAAAGCGCCGAAGAAAACCCCCTCCAGCAAGATTTAGCACAGGAGGATGGAGAAACCAGCCCTCATGAGAAGGTGGCTGACACAGAGGTCGAGGGCGATAATTATATGCCTCCCTCCAAAGACGAGGCAAGCCTCGACGACGACGAATTCGTCGTGCTAGAGGATCCCGTCGAGCAAGAGCGTTTTCAACGCAGGCTTATTGCCATGACAAGAAGCCTCAAGAAAAAGCAGCAACAGCTTAGAGCTGATCAAGATTTGCTAGTGGACAGATGGACCGAAGTCCTTGTGGCCGAAGAGCATAAACTCGAACGCCCCTCCAAGAGCTACCCAAAACGCAGGTTGCTACCCTGATTAGAGGAGGAAGCACTTGATGCGGCCGACCGACCACCTCGTGGCCGTGACAGAGAGGCCTCTCGGCCCTCCACTCAAGCCGCACCCCGCACCAAGGCACGGGAATATGCGCCGGACTTATGAGATATGTTGGAGGACAAGGCAAGGCAAACAAGATCGATCTACGGATCGTGTGGGCGCCCCACGGCTCGAGACGATAACCGTCACGCCGGCCACAAATTCGGCAGGGCCGAACACAGTAGACAAAGCTCATTGGAGCTACGTCGTGATATAGCCCAGTACAGAGGCGCCGCACACCCACTATGCCTCACAGACGAAATAATGGATCATAAAATCCCTGAGGGTTTCAAACCCGTAAACATCGAATCATATGATGGCACAACAGATCCTGCGGTATGGATCGAGGATTATCTCCTTCATATCCACATGGCCCGCGGTGATGATTTCCACGCCATCAAGTACCTCCCACTCAAGCTTAAAGGACCAGCTCGGCATTGGCTTAACAACTTGCCAACAGGATCAATCAGTTGTTGGGAGGACCTGGAAGCCGCATTCCTCGACAATTTCCAGGGCACTTATGTGCGACCCCCAGACAGCGATGACCTAAGTCACGTAATTCAGCAGCCAGAGGAATTGGCCAGGCAATTCTGGACACGGTTCCTAACAAAGAAAAATCAAATAGTCGACTGTCCAGACGCGGAGGCCCTAGCAGCCTTCAAGCACAATATCCGTGACGAGTGGCTGGCCCGGCACCTTGGACAGGAAAAACCGAAATCTATGGCAGCACTCACGACACTCATGACCCGCTTTTGCGCGGGAGAAGACAGCTGGCTCGCTCGTAGCAACAACATGACCAAAAACCCTGGTAATTCGGACACCAGGGACAGCAGTGGCAGGTCACGTCGCAACAAGCAGAAGCGCCGCATTAACGGCGACAATGCTGAGGATACAACAGTTAATGCCGGATTCAGAGGCTCTAAATCCGGTCAATGGAAAAAGCCATTCAAAAGGAATCCCAGGGGCCCGTCCAGTTTGGACCGAATACTCGACCGCTTGTGCCAGATACATGGCACCCCCGAAAACCCGGCCAATCACACCAACAGGGATTGTTGGGTGTTCAAGCAGGCAGGTAAGTTAAATGTCGAAAACGAATACAAGGGGCCGCATAGCGATGAGGACGAGGAGCCCCGGCCGCCGAACAACAGTGGACAGAAGGGTTTTCCCCCACAAGTGCGGACGGTGAACATGATATACGCAACCCACGTCCCCAAAAGGGAACGGAAGCGCGCACTAAGGGATGTATATGCAGTAGAGCCAGTCGCCCCAAAGTTCAACCCATGGTCCTCCTGCCCGATCACCTTTGATCGAAGGGACCATCCCACTAGCATCCGTCATGGCGGATTTGCCGCATTGGTTCCAGACCCAATTATTGACGAATTTCATCTCACTAGAGTCCTTATGGACGGCGGCAGCAGCCTGAACCTGCTTTACCAGGATACAGTGCGGAAAATGGGCATAGATCCCTCGAGGATTAAGCCCACCAAAATGACCTTTAAAGGCGTAATACTAGGTGTAGAGGCCAACTGCACAGGCTCAGTCACACTTGAAGTGGTCTTCGGATAATTTCCGAAGCGAGGAGTTAATCTTCGACATAGTCCCGTTCCATAGTGGTTATCACGCACTGCTCGGGCGTACCGCATTCGCCAAGTTCAATGCGGTACCGCACTAAGCATACCTTAAGCTCAAGATGCCAGGCCCTCGAGGAGTAATTACGGTCAATGGAAACACCGAACGCTCCCTCTGAACGGAGGAGCACACGGCGGCCCTTGCAGCGGAAGTACAAAGCAACCTCTCCAGGCAGTTCTCCAGTCCAGCCATTAAACGACCGGACACCGTCAAGCGCTCCCGGAGTAACCTACAACAAGACCGCCTGGCACGTTCCGAGCAGGTGTAGCAATGCGGCCCCAACCCCAACCCTCGTAAAAAGGCGACATCAGTGCTTCGCGTACATAACTACGCTCTAAAAATACCATGGGTACAGGGGGAGGGGCACCATCACGGCACGCCCAAAACGCGGCTTAAACCACACCAGGGGCTGCTGATATTTTAATTTTCTCTTAATTTCAGGACTCCATTCTTCGGAAGGCCTGTTCGGCAGTTCAATTGCCGCACAAACGATGCAAGAACCAGGGAGGCAGACAAGCCATGCCGCATTACGGAACTCACAGGTGGTCTCTATCACGAGCAGTATACCCGTTTCGCACACTATTCCGCAGCTTGCCCCTGGAGCAGACATGTTAAATAGTCCAACTTTTTGTTTATCGCATTATTTGTATCGTTCTGCTTTGATCGCAGCTATTTTTAATAAACAATGCATAGCTTTTATCTATTTTTGCATTACCTTTTCATAAATATATGTTCCTTAACGACATGTTGCACCCGTACAATTTGGTACAGCCAAAATACGCCAGGGGCTTTAGTACCCCTCAATATGGTGTGAGAAGTCCGAACACTTTCACAAGTGCGGCACCCCGAACTTATAGCATTATATGCATCGGCTCCGAATCATGACTTGGGTCAATAGTTGGGTTTGTCCGGCTCCTATGTTTTGGTGCCTTACGTTCCGCTATATCGGCTAAGGTAGCACTAAGAGAACCACTGCGATTGTGCCCCAGTTGAGCTGGGCCGAGCACCTTAGTGGAGAAAGCTAAAACTGACTGTCATGATGAAACGAGAGATGGTCGCTGTTCGAGAGGTTTTTTCGAGTCCCTAAAGACTTATGCCGCTTAGGGCGAGGAGTCGGCTCTGTCCGGCCAAGGCGTGGATAGCGCCCCGAACTCGGTCTTCCGAATACTAGGGGCTTCGCCGAAATTTAAAATTATAGAATTCTATGCTAAGTGAGAGTGTTCACGCGTTATTGTCCGATTGCCTTGTTCGTTGGGCTGAGCGCCTCCCTCGAACGACCCAAACATGGGAAAAAGAGCGCTCAGGTTTATCCCCGAACACCCCAGCACTAGCGGCATGGGGGCAGAAGCCGACGACTCGCCATCTCTCAGAATTGATAAACAGCCGCAGAGAAGGTAATATTTTAAATTCCAACAACATTGCTCAGCGCATATGAACAAGTTTAGCGCACAGGACAAAAACGAGCGAGTTTTACTCAAAAATTACATCCCTAGAATATTCATCCGCCACAAGGCGGGCACCCTTCAGAACATCCTTATAATAATTTTCGGGCTTGCGATGCTCCTTCCCCGGCAGTGGCCCGTCCTTCACAAGCTTCTCGGCATCCAGCTTGCCCCAGTGCACCTTAGCACGGGCAAGGGCCCTACGGGCACCTTCAATGCAGACGGAGCGCTTGATGACTTCGAGCCTTGGACAGGCCTCCACCAGCCGCCGCACCAGCCCGAAATAGCTCCTAGGCGAAGCCTCTCCAGGCCATAGCCGGACCAAGAGGCCCTTCATGGCCTGTTCGGCCGCCTTGTGGAGCTCGACCAGCTGCTTCAACTGGTCGCTCAGGGGTACGGGGTGTCCGGCCTCAGCATACTGAGACCAGAACACCTTCTCGGTCGAGCTGCCCTCCTCGGCTCGATAGAATGCGGCGGCATCGGACACACTCCGGGGAAGATCTGCGAACGCTCCTGGAGAGCTCCGGATTCGGGTAAGTAACAAGTAACTCACGTTTATATGTTTTCTTTGCATAAAGAATGCCTTACCCGCCGCTATGTTCTTCACCTCATCCAACTCCTGGAGGGTCTTCTGGGATTCGGTCTTGGCAGACTTGGCATTTTCAATAGCCGCCGCGAGCTCGGACGCTCGCGTCTTCGAGTCAAGCTCCAAACTCTCATGTTTCTTCATGAGAACCTGGAGCTCTTGCCGCACTTTGCCAACCTCGGGCTCATACTTCTCCCGCTCGGTGCGCTCCGTGGCCGCCCTCTTCTCGGCCTCAGCCAGCGCCTGCTTCAGGTTCGCCACCTCAGACGTGGCCCCTACAATAGCAACGATAGTCCTGTCATTTTTTGCAATTGCACCTTTTTTATACATATTCAAACAAGATATTTCTTACCTTTCTTCTCCTCAAGCTGCTTCTTGGCACGCCCGAGCTCTTGCTCGGACTTCTCGAGGCTCTGCTTCAGCGTGTCCACTTCCGCAGTCAGTGCGGCGGACGCCAGCAGAGAAGCCTGCGTACGCATATTGACTCCTTTTGTTAGACTCCTGCGAATTCTTTGATCCTCTATTTGGCTTTTCTTCCCGAACGCCCAACAGAGAATCAGGGGCTACTATCTATGCGGTAATATCATTCACACATCCTTTACTTACCTCAAAGCCTGTTAAAAGGCTAGTACAAGCTTCAGTCAGTCCGCTCTTAGCGGACTGAACCTTCTGGACAACCGCACTCATAATAGTGCGGTGCCCCTCGTCGATGGAGGCGCCTTCGAGCACCTCCAGCAGATTGTCCGGCGCCCCCGGTTGGACGGAGGTCACCGGCACGGTAGGATTGCTCCTCTTGGAAGGAGGTCTCCCGCCGGACTCTGGAACCTTTGAAGGTTTCGGAGCGGGGTCCGGCCCTGAGTCGGACTTGGAGCCCTGGGGGGTTTCATCCCCTTTACTCCTGGAGTCCGGGAGGTCGCCTTGCGGCGCCTCCCGGACCACCTCCTCTCGGCTAGGAACCTGCTGGGACAACACTCCGGTGTCGTCCGTAGGGCGGGGGGAGGAAGCCGTCGGAAGCGAGTTCACGTCCGACGAGTCCAGTGAGCCGCTCGATGACACGTTGAGCTGGTCTTTGGGAGGGCTGCATAAACATATTCGACATAAGGGAAAGCTGTGCAAAAAACGAATACTATGAATTACTCCGGCATCCGGATACTTACGATCTCGCCAGGGGCTTGGCCCTGGGCTGGGTTTTCCCCTTCTTGGATCCTCCGGCCTCCCTAGAGAGGGCGGCCTTCCTTTTCTTCTCTCCTCCCGCTGGAGGGGGAGAGGTTTCTTCTTCTTCCTCCTCGTCTTCACGGGAGGAATGCGCCTCGGAACCGCCGGATGATGAATCCGACACCTCCTGGCACCGGGCACTCTTTCGAGTCCCCGTGGCCCTTTTCGCGGCCTTCTTCTCCGGCACCACATAGGGTGCCGGAGCCAGCAGCTTCGCCAAGTGAGCGTCCGCTGGGCCTTCGGGCAAGGGAGCTGGACAGTTGATCTGTCCGGACGTCACCTGCCAATCCTGTCAAAGGTAAGGGAGCTTAGATCCCGCATGGAGTCAAACTATGAAAAACTAGTACCCTGTAAAAGGAAATAAACAGCTTACCGCATGAGCGTGATGCTGTGTACTGAATCCGCGATCCTCGGTAGCGGATACGGGGGCCTCGGCGCCCTTGAAAAGCACCCTCTAGGCATCTTCGTACGTCGTGTCGAAGAGCCTGTTCAGAGTTTGGTGCCGCGCTGGATCGAACTCCCACAGGTTGAAAGCCCGTCGTTGACACGGGAGGATCAGGCGGATGAGCATAACCTGGACTACGTTGACAAGTTTGAGCTTCTTGTCCACCAGGGTTTGGATGCATGTTTGGAGTCCGGTCAGCTCTCCTTTCTTACCCCACGACAGGCCCGTCTCCTTCCAGGAGGTGAGCCGCGTAGGGGGTCTGGATCGAAACTCGGGGGGTGCGACCCATTCAGGGTCGCGTGGCTCGGTGATGTAAAACCACCCCACTTGCCACCCCTTCAGGGTCTCCACAAAGGAGCCCTCGATCCATAAGATGTTGGCCATCTTGCCAACCATAGAGCCTCCGCACTCTGCCTGGTTGCCGCGCACCACCTTCGGCTTGACGTTGAAAGTCTTGAGCCATAGGCCGAAATGGGGGCGAATGCGGAGGAAGGCCTCGCACACGACGATAAACGCCGAGATGTTGAGGACGAAGTTCGGGGCTAGATCGTGGAAATCCAGGCCGTAGTAGAACATGAGCCCCCGGACAAACGGGTGGAGAGGGAAGCCCAGTCCGCGGAGGAAATGGGGGAGGAACACCACCCTCTCATGGGGCCTAGGGGTGGGGATGAGCTGCCCCTTTTCGGGAAGCCGGTGCGCGATGTCGTTTGACAGGTATCCGACCTTCCTTAGCTTTTTGATATGTCCCTCCGTGACGGAGGAGACCATCCACTTGCCTCCCGCTTTAGACATGGCTGGAGAAGGTTGAGGTGGGAGTGCGGACTTGGGCGCTGGAGCTCGAGTGCATAGGTGAAAAGGTGGATCCTTATCCCCTTATATGGGTGGACGCGACTACGTGTCCCCACCAGCTTGGTAAAACTCGCTTATCTCCAAGCGCCGTAATCAATGGCGTGGTTGGGTTACCCACGCCCGTATTGATGAGAATCCCGGAATCAGGGGACACGATCTCTGCTAGGACAAGACGTGCCAAGGAAACCGCCTCGCATGACGCGCTGAGGTGGGATAATGAAACGACTCGAATGAAGGCTTGGCCGTGGTGTGTCACACTACGGAATACGTCAGCAGATTAGATTTGTGTAAATATTATTCTCTCTATGGCAATATGTGGAAACTTATTTTGCAGAGTCAGACACTATCTTTGTGTTCAAAATCTTCTATGAACTACTTGGAGGAGGAACCCGCCTTGCAATGCCGAATACAATCTGCACGTCGGACTCGTCGTCATTGAAGCCTGGTTCAGGGGCTACTGAGGGAGTCCTAGATTAGGGGGTGTCCGGATGGCCGGACTATACCTTCAGCCGGACTCCTGGACTATGAAGATACAAGATTGAAGACTTCGTCCCGTGTCCGGAAGGGACTTTCCTTGGCGTGGAAGGCAAGCTTGGCGATACGGATATACAGATCTCCTACCATTGTAACCGACTTTGTGTAACCCTAACCCTCTCCGGTGTCTATATAAACTGGAGGGTTTTTAGTCCGTAGGACAACATAGACAACAACAATCATACCATAGGCTAGCTTCTAGGGTTGAGCCTCTCCGATCTCGTGGTAGATCTACTCTTGTACTACCCATATCATCAATATTAATCAAGCAGGACGTAGGGTTTTACCTCCATCGAGAGGGCCCGAACCTGGGTAAAACTTCGTGTCCCTTGCCTCCTGTTACGATCCGTCCTAGACGCACAGTTCGGGACCCCCTACCCGAGATCCGCCGGTTTTGACACCGATAGTCGCTCTCCACTCGGTAGGATTTTTCAAACTTAGGCGAGTACTGGACTGTAGCTAAGCCCCCGAGTGGGAGGGTCGCTCTCCACTCGGTAGGATTTTTCAAACTTAGGCGAGTACTGGACTGCAGCTAAGCCCCCCGAGTGGGAGGGTCGCTCTCCACTCGGTAGGATTTTTCAAACTTAGGCGAGTACTGGACTGCAGCTAAGCCCCCGAGTGGGAGGGTCGCTCTCCACTCGGTAGGATTTTTCAAACTTAGGCGAGTACTGGACTGCAGCTAAGCCCCCGAGTGAGTGGGAGGGTCGCTCTCCACTCGGTAGGATTTTCAATACTTAGGCGAGTACTGGATGCAGCTAAGCCTCCGAGTGGGAGGGTGCTCTCACTCGGTAGGATTTTTCAAACTTAGGCGAGTACTGGACTGCAGCTAAGCCCCCGAGTGGGAGGGTCGCTCTCCACTCGGTAGGATTTTCAAATACTTAGGCGAGTACTGGACTGCAGCTAAGCCCCCGAGTGGGAGGGTCGCTCTCCACTCGGTAGGATTTTCAAATACTTAGGCGAGTACTGGACTGCAGCTAAGCCCCCGAGTGGGAGGCTGGCTCACCACTCGGTAGGATTTTCAAACACTTAGGCGAATTAGGTGAAACAGATTCGCAGCTAAGCCACCCACTGGGGAATTTCTCACGCAAACAAAAACAATAACAATCACTGGGAAAATTATAACGCTCTTGTCTTTGATAGATAGACTACAGAAGTTTTTCTTATTACATCTCATCCGAGTGAGAATTCAAGTATAAAAGGGGCGGAGCAGCTCCGCATTCCAGGCTCATGGCTCATCAATCTGGCGATCGACATTATAAAGGTGGTACGCTCCATTGTGGAGGACTCTGGTGACTATGAAGGGGCCTTCCCAAGTAGGAGCGAGTTTGTGTTGTTTCTGTTGATCCACTCGGAGGACCAAGTCTCCTTCTTGGAAGGCTCGACTCTTCACATTTCTGGCATGGAATCGACGCAAGTCTTGCTGATAGATGGTCGATCGGATCATGGCCATTTCTCTTTCTTCTTCCAGGAGGTCGACTGCGTCCTGCCGGGCTTGTTCTGCTTCATCTTTAGAGTAGAGCTCGACTCGGGGTGCGTTGTGAAGAAGGTCACTCGGCAAAACTGCTTTGGCTCCGTAGACCAGAAAGAATGGGGTTCTTCCAGTCGATCGGTTCGGGGTTGTCCTCAATCCCCAAAGAACTGATGGAAACTCGTCGACCCATGCACCTGCTGCGTGCTTGAGATCGCGCATCAGTCGGGGTTTCAGTCCTTTGAGTATTAAGCCATTTGCTCTTTCCGCTTGTCCATTCGACTGGGGGTGAGCGACTGAAGCGTAGTCGACTCGTGTGCCTTGAGAGGCGCAAAAGGCTCTGAATTTGTCAGAATCAAAGTTTGACCCATTGTCAGTGATGATGTTGTGCGGAACTCCATATCTGAATATCAACTCTGTGATGAAACTGATAGCAGTGCAAGCATCAAGGTTCTTGGTAGGCTTAGCTTCAATCCATTTGGTGAACTTGTCGACTGCTACTAGCACATGAGTGAAGCCGCTCCTGCCCGTTCTCAGTGGTCCAACCATGTCCAGTCCCCAAACAGCGAAGGGCCAGACGAGTGGAATGGTTTTCAGGGATGACGCGGGTTTGTGCGACATATTGGAGTAAAACTGACATCCTTCACATTTGTCGACTATCTCTTTCGCCATTTCATTCGCCCTTGACCAGTAGAATCCCGCTCGGTATGCTTTAGCCACAATGGTCCGAGAGGACGCATGATGACCACAGGTCCCCGAGTGGATATCATCAAGTATTATCTGACCTTCTTCTCGTGTTATACACTTCTGACTGACCCCAGTCGCGCTTTCTCTATACAACTGTCCCTTTATGACTGTAAAGGCCTTGGATCGACGGACGATCTGTCGAGCCTCTTCTTCGTCCTCTGGGAGTTCTTTCCTTAGTATGTACACGATGTACGGTACCGTCCAGTCGGGAGTGATGACCAAAACTTCCATGATCAGGTCGACCACAGCTGGAACTTCAACTTCAATCGGATCCGTGGCACTTTTTGGCTGCGGGGCTTCTTCAGTGAAGGGATCCTCCTGAACTAATGGTGTGTGGATGTGTTCCAAAAACACATTGCTGGGAATGGCTTCTCTTTTGGAACCTATTTTCGCCAAATCATCAGCTGCTTGATTTTTCAGTCGGGGTATGTGATGAAGTTCTAACCCCTCGAATTTCTTCTCCAGCTTTCTCACTGCATTGCAATAACCAGTCATGGCCGGACTTCTGACGTCACACTCCTTCATCACTTGATTAACCACCAAATCTGAGTTGCCATAGACCATGAGGCGACGAACGCCGAGTGAAATGGCCATGCGCAACCCGTATAAAAGTGCTTCATATTCTGCTTCGTTATTGGAGAAATCAAAGTGGATTTGAAGAACATATCTGAGCTTATCTCCTCGGGGGGAGACCAATACTACCCCGGCACCGGAACCATTCAGCATTTTAGAACCGTCGAAGAACATGGTCCAATGCTCCGAGTGAACCTGAGTCGGTAGTTGTTGTTCAATCCATCGTTGATTTTTTAACTCTCTTTTTGCACGCAGGTGGGATCGCGCGAGACGGTGATTTTTTTTCCTTCGATCGATCATTGGTGTTACGAAGCGAAGCAAAACGAACACGACGTATAGACTTCCTCCAATGGTAAGGAATAGTAGACATAATAGAGATTTAATAATAGAGACATGCAGAAGATAAAAAAGATATTTACCAGCATATCAATCTTCTAAGCAATGTGACAAGATATCAATAATCTTCATCAATTCTATGGATGCTTGCTTGCTGTAGAACTTTGTCAAAGAGAAACATGTAAGAACTTGTTGCAAAGGGAAATATATAATGTAGCCACAAATATGCCCGTGTTTTGCATGGAATATCAAAAAAAAATTCATCATGTGAAAATTATTCTAATTTGGGAAATCATAGTCGAGCATGTATTTGACTTCCATTTATATAGCGACCAATGGAGATTCACTTTTCTTCTTGGCAGTCATCATGTCTCCGTAACCACACTCTCCTTGAAATTGTAAATGTCACAGTCCGTTTGCAATTCTAATGTTTTCAGTTGGCCCTCCGGGCGAGGTCCCTGTGCAACACTTTCTTTTTTGTGTTAGATTGAATAGCAATATTTCCACATTATGCACTGGATCTCATCATCTGCTGAGGTTCACCTCTGTTCTATATATAGATCTAAAGAGAATGAAATGTTGAAAGTGGGTGCATCAACTCTGTTTGTCATAGAAAATGCATGACGTACTGACATGCAGGCGGCGTCAGTATGTTTTGCTCATGCAATGGGAAACTATTTCCATTAAGGATAACTTATAGTTAATTTTGATTGAATTCCTATTGGAAGACAGGAGATTCGTATAAGAAAAGATGTCAATGCTTTTGAAACTAGCAAATATTTACAAAGTTAGTATCTTTCTTATCGATGTCATGGTCATGATCGTGGTCGTGGTCACGACGGGAGGTGTCGGGGTCTCCACACTGCCACCCCTCTCCTTCCGAATCTCCACCAAGTTCAGAGGTAGTGCGGTGGTGGCGGAACCGTCACCGGCCTTCAGGTCCGCCAGGTTTTACGCCGGCCAACTTCGGCCCAGGCTTCGATTTCAATGGTTGCACGATGGCCGATACCTCGCTCTCACTCGGAAAAACTGTGAAGGCCACCATTGACCATGCCCTACCCATTAGCATGGTCTCCATCGCTGGCATCACTTTCCAATCCAGCCCGTAGCCAGCCGTCCGCCTCTCCCGTGACCCCTCCACAACTGTGTGGCGGGTGCAGCCAGCCAACCAGTGATGGAGGGCAGAGCTAGCCACAGAGGGGGAAAAGGGGGAGGGCCAATGGCAGCCGGAGCATGACTGGTGGCGGAGTGTGTGTGAGGAGGGGACTCATACGGGGCGGCGGCGTGAGTGAGGCGGCGGTGTGGGGATGGAAGATTGGAAGGTGTTGATTGGAGAAAGGTTGCTCGAGGAATCGAGGGTGGAGTCGGCATGCATGTGTGGGCTTCCACCGTTGATTTTTTAACTCTCTTTTTGCACGCGGGTGGGATCGAGCGAGATGGTGATTTTTTTCCTTTAATCCATCATTAGTGTTATGAAGCGAAGCAAAACGAACATGATGTATATACTTCCTTCAATGGTAGGGAATAGTAGAGATAAGAGAGACATCCAGAAGATAAAAAAAGATCTTTATTAGAATATCATTCTTCTAAGCAATGTGACAAAATATCAATAATCTTCATCAATCTTATAGATGCTTGCTTGCTGTAGAACTTTGTCAAAGAGAAACATGTAAGAACTTGTTGCGAAAAGAAATATATAATGTAGCCACAAATATGCCCGTGTTTTGCATGGAATAACAAAAGAAAAATTCATCATGTGAAAACTATTATAATTCGGAAATCACAGTCGAGCATGTATTTGACTTCCATTTATATAGCGACTGATGGAAATTCACTTTCCTTCTTAACCGCACTCTCCACGCAATTGTAAATGCCACCATCCTTTTGCAATTCTAATGTTTTCGGTTGGCCCTCTAGGCGAGGTCCCTATGCAACACTTTCTTTTCCGTGTTAGATTGAATAGCACTATTTTCACATTATGCATTGGATCTCGTCACCTCCTGAGCTTCACCTCTGTTCTATATATCCAAAGATAATGAAATGTTGAAAGCGGGTACATCAGCTCTATTGTCATACAAAATGAACGACATGCCGACGTACCCGCGGCGTCATTATGTTTTGGTCAAGCAATGGGAAGCTATTATCATTACATAGAAAGGATAACTTATAGTTAATTTTGATTGAATTGCTACTGGGAGACAGGAGATTCGTTGCACAACTTGGTAATATGGCACTAAGTTTGGCTCAATCTGCAGAACAAAATACCGATCCCTACGTAAACTAATATAAGATCTTTTAGATCACTAAAATAGTGATCTAAAAGATCTTATATTACTTTGCAGATGAAGTACTATTGTACATACCACCAAGATAATGTCAGCTATTATTGTATTGATTGATAGACCAATATATCTTGTTTAAGCAAATCATATTATTATGCACCCATCTTCTCAGAATAGTACAATCAATTTTAAGCATTAATATCAATGCACCAATATTCACTACAACCTGCAAAACAAAATCACAATAGGAAAGAGATATAAGAGTAGTCCAAGTTATCGAGGGATTATCAATGAAAAAAACCTCTGCAATTTGAGATTGCCTAAACAATGTGATTTATAGCCCTCATCTGCAGATATATACATGCACCAGATATATGTGAAGTTAGTAAGCAAAATTAGATTTGAGGTATGGATGACTGAAGCACGAACTCTGCATTTTGTAATCAAAGCGAACGAAAGGAAGCCACGGGAAATTGGTAATACAAACTTATTATAAACAGATCTGGAGCATGTATGTTAGCACACAGACTATCTAAAATTATTTTGCATCTTCTTGGAGAAAATTTTGCCATGCATAATCAGCATAAATTAAGCTACAAGATTGTATGTTGGCAACACACAGCCACATGTACCTTGGATCTTCTCCGAACTTTTCAAGCTAGCCCACCTACAGCTCAGGAATTAGGCCGGACGCCGCCTACACGACGCACACATCCTCTCTGCCACGACCACGGTCACCGTCTGCCTCCATCAAATTTGTCGCCAACGTCACGTCCCCGGCCTTGCTGACGCGATAAAGCGGTGCAGCCCGTGCATGCACGCACGCTGGGCACGAACTGCACCTCCTTCTTGCCAGCGATATTGGCAAACACAGTTAAATAAATCTCAGGCCCCTGTCACGTTTTCAGTTATCTCAGTTAGAACTTCGGTTTTTCGTCAGGTTAGGCTCGAACGCTTTCTTTCTGTTAGCTAGTTTAGCTGGCGGGTCTAACAGCCTGAGCGACTCTCACACCTCGTCGGTATGCTCGTGGATCATGACGGCAAAAGCCGGGTGCGTGAAGCCCTGTTTCCGTTCTGTAAGTCCGAATAAATAGAAGAGAAATAGAACAGAAAAGCTCTGAAGTTTGTGAGCGAAAAATACATGTGTCTTCCTTCTTCCTCGAGCAATCTCTAGTTCGCGTGTGTTCGCTCGAAGGGCACTTCGGGTGCAGACAAACACGTCGGTGAACACATACACGTCGGTGTGCCGCATCTTGCTCCCCAGGAACTCGAAGTCGATTTCATCATGGTCGTCCCCCACAAACGATGTCTGAATTTGCAATCAATTGATGCACACACCGTTAGTATTATAGTCACCTTGATTGCAGTAAAAGCTCATCAGTAATTTGAAATTGGAAACGACGATGCACACACCTAGTATGTGCTGACAGTGACGGTGCCGGCGGGCGGCGGAGTTCCCCGGGACGAGCTTGATGTATGTAGAGAAGAGACGCTACCATAGATGAATTGGTTCTTCGTCAGGAAACTTCGGTCCGGTCCTGTCCAGACCGGTCGCGGCGCTCGGTCAGGGCGCCCGGACCGTGTCCACCCTGAGGAGGCCGCCGACCGCGTTCCCAATGACATCCACAGCCTCTCCCCAGCTCTTGGTCACGACTCACGACGCGGACAACATTCACAACCATGGTGCCGGCGCCACTCTTCGCGCTCCAACGATGCAGGCACACACATCCACTGCCCCATCAGCGTTGCCCCCGGTCAACCGCCCTATATCTCGATTTCGATCTGGAGAAAGAAAAGGGTGAGAGATAAACGACCCTGTGGGATAGACTTATACGGCCACCTTCTGCTTGCCGCCGCCGTCGTCCCATTGCTGGCACTCCCCTGCCGCTGCTGCTAGGAGGAGGGAAGGGAGAGTAGGACTGGGGCGGCGGTGGAATAGATCGCGTGTGTTTTCTTTTTCTTAACAGAAAGGGGAGGAGGAACGGGTGGGGTGGGCTGATTTTCGGGAGTTCGCTTTGGCATAAAACCGAAGGAAAGATAAAAATGGGAGGTGGGCTATCTTTGGAAACCATCGATCGAGAGATCGGTCATTCGGTGGAAAGAAACAAACGAAACGAAACAAACAATTGAGCAATTTAAGGTAAGGTTAATTAATTTAGATTTGATCTTTAGAGATTGATTGTGATTGATTCTTTCACACAAAAACATTACTAAATAATTTGCGCCAGCATCGAAAGTTCTGATCCGTTCAATTTTTTTTATTGTGTGAGAGGGTGACACGAAACTAAACCGGTGGGGTGAGGGAGGGGACGAAAAAAACCAGTTGAAAGAAACCAGACGAAAGTGGTGGGACAAAAAAAAACCTGGACGCAATCCTACCAACTGCTCCATTAGGAGTAGAGATAATTTGCGCCAACATGAAAAGTTCTGATCCGTTCATTTTTTTCGTTGTGTGAGAGGGTGATGCGAAACTAAATGGGGTGAGGGAGGGGACGAAAAAACTAGTTGAAAAAAACCAGACGAAAGTAGTTGGACGAAAAAAAATCTGGACGCAATCCTACCAACTGCTCCATTAGGAGTGGAGATTTGGATATTCTCTCAGGGTGGATCTTGAAAAGATATGAATGATCTCCCTCCAAACCGTGGGTACAACTTTTATCGAACACGGGTTTCTGTGGGATTCTATAGGGATCTATGAGATTGAGTATGGCTAGCATTCTTGTGGAGTTATTACAGTATCAAATCTCTCCTCATGTACTATTTATGATTTGGATATAATCTGATTAGATCATTAAAGATAGAAAGATTTTCCTCCATACCGTATGTACATATGACTATTGTCGAATACTCCCTCCGTTCCCTAATATAAGACATCTTAACTATTACATTTGAATAAAGCTCTCAAATATTTCCCTGCAAAAAAAAACTATTACAGAATATTGACTACATACATACTAAAATGAGTGGACATACATACTAATATGTGTCTAGATATACACGAATCAAGAAAAAGTTAAAAGGCCTTATATTAGGGAATGGAGGGAGAACCTTTTTTGACATAGTTTTTAGGGAGCTTGGCTACCCAGATTTGATTTGGTTGATCTCTCGATGGGCTTGCGGCATTGAAGAGAACGCGTTATCAATATTCGGTCTGGTCAAATCTATGGGCATTATTGCCCGTGCCCAAATCCACTATAAATCCCTCCGCTTGGCTGAGCGGCCCAACACATTGTCGGTTTGAGCTGAAGCAAGAGTGGAACAAATTCTCTTTGTTCCAACTGTTGTTCGCCTGCCGTGATGGAGTCACACGCCATGCCTTACCGGACCAGCGGTGGGTTTAGGTGGCGCGCATGCGCCGCCGTCTTGGCCATCTCGGCCGTGGCCGCGCTCCTTGTCGCCCACACGCTCACCGTGGCCAGGGTGTCCAGTGACGGGCATGTCAGGGCCCGTGTCCTGGCAGAGACGGAGAGTAGCACGGGGGAAGGCGGCGGCGGCAACAAGGACCGGTTCCCGTGGAGCAACGCCATGCTGCAGTGGCAGCGCACAGGGTTCCATTTCCAGCCGGATAAGCACTACATGAATGGTCGGTGACCAGTATTTCGGTTTATTTTTCTCAAGGGTTGATGTATCTATGGAGAACGAAGCTGACATGGCTGCTTTCTTGTTTGTCTGCTCACGGCCGGCGGCGTATGTACTCCGGCGACATGCATGCAGACCCCAACGGTTAGTACGTTCATCGATCATTTGCTCGCTGTCTATCTGTCTATCAGCTGTGGAACTATTAGCTAATTCTAACACAACATGCAGCTCCGATGTACTACCGTGGATGGTACCACTTCTTCTACCAGTACAACCCGGGGGGTGAAACATGGGGCAACATCTCATGGGGCCACGCCGTGTCGCGGGACATGGTCAATTGGCGCAGCCTGCCCCTCGCCATGGTCCCCGAGCACTGGTACGAGAGCAACAGCGTCTTGACGGGCTCCGCCACCTTGCTCCCCAACAGCAAGGTCGTCGTGCTCTATACGGGCAACACGGACGACCTTGCCCAGGTTCAGTGCCTTGCTGAACCTGCGGACCCTAATGACCCCCTCCTCCGCACCTGGACGAAGTACCCGGGCAATCCCGTCCTCTTCCCACCCCCTGGGACCTATAAAAAAGACTTCCACGACCCTATGACTGCATGGTTCGATAAGTCTGATAACACGTGGCGCACCATGATTGGGTCCAAGGGCGACCATGGTCATGCCGGCATAGCCCTCATGTACAAGACGAAAGACTTCATCAACTTCGAGCTCATTCCGCACCCGGTCCACCGCGTTGAAGGCACTGGCATGTGGGAGTGCGTCGACTTATACCCCGTCGGTGACAGCAAGAATTCATCAGAGAAGGAGTTGTATGTCTTGAAGGCGAGCATGGACGATGAACGGCACGACTACTACGCGCTGGGGAGGTTCGATGCGGCGGCCAACAAGTGGACGCCCTTGGACCCGGAATTGGATGTGGGGATCGGCCTGAGGTACAACTGGGGAAAGTTATTTGCGTCCACATCCTTCTATGATCCTGTGAAGCGGCGGCGCGTGAGCTGGGGGTATGTCGGTGAGACCGACTCCAACCTTACCGACATCGCCAAGGGATGGGCAAACCTCCAGGTATCTTTATCGTACATTTATATGATTGTTTTATCTTGTGTTTACCATCTATCAGTAGTTCTATTAGTCCGTTATGCATTTTTTTCCGATAAAGATCGGTTAGTTATGCATGCTCAAATAGATATATCATGCATTACCTCTTGAAGATTGAGTATATCACTGCATGCATATATCAATCGATCAATCAGTACATGTTAATTGAATACCTTTCGCGTCTTCCAACAGGTTATCTTTTCGAGTCCGTGCTAACATGGCCAAATCAGGACATTTTCCTTCCTCCCTATCTGCTGCAGTATATGCCACGCCATTGTTACTTATAAACAATAATCATTTTGGTCGTTTTTTTCCCAAAATATTATTGGCGTCAATGTGCATTCATACTTGAGGACATACTTGCTCGAAGAACTAACTAATGACTGGTGCATGTTGAGCGTGTAGGCGATTCCAAGGACAGTGGTGCTGGATGAAAAGACCCAGACGAACCTACTCCAATGGCCGGTGGAGGAGATCGACACCCTCCGCTATAACACAACCAATTTCGGTAGCATCATCGTCAGGACCGGCTCTGTCATCCCCCTCCGCCTGCACCAAGCTGCTCAACTCGACATCGAGGCCTTCTTCCGGCTCAATGCTTCCGCTGTCGCTGCCCTGAACGAGGCCGACGTCAGCTACAACTGCAGTACCAGCGGCGGTGCTGCCAACCGTGGCGTGCTCGGACCCTTTGGCCTCCTAATCCATGCCACCAAGAGCCGCAGTGAACAAACGGCGGTGTACTTCTACGTGTCCAGGGGCCTCGATGGGGGCCTCCGGACCCACTTCTGCCACGACGAGTCGCGGTCATCTCGGGCCAAGGAGCCGGTGAAGTGGGTAGTCGGAAGCACCGTGCCGGTGCTCCATGGAGAGGCATTATCTGCTAGGGTGCTTGTGGATCATTCGATAGTGGAGAGCTTTGTGATGGGAGGGAGGTTGACTGCAACGTCGCGGGTGTACCCGACGGAGGCAATTAACGCGGCAGGTGGGGTATGTGTTTTCAACAATGCTACTGGCTCCACAGTTACCGTCGAGAAGCTCGTGGTGCACGAGATGGCCTCATCGCCATTAAAGCCATATGTTGAAGGACGAGACTAAATTCTGAACTTTTTACTTTTTGAGTTTAGTGTCAAATTTGTTCCAGTTCCATCAGATAGATCTAGTTAGCAGATTACGATAGAGTTTTCATTCTCTTGAGTTTAATGT
Organism: Triticum urartu; assembly: GCF_003073215.2. Lineage (NCBI taxonomy): Eukaryota > Viridiplantae > Streptophyta > Magnoliopsida > Poales > Poaceae > Triticum > Triticum urartu. The sequence continues at coordinate 4,991,109 of NC_053028.1, read as the reverse complement.
CAAATATGTTATACACACATTCGTGGTAATGTAATGGATCATTTGTATTGATATTATAGTACTTTGTGACATTTCCCAACAAGTATGCGAAACAATAAATACAACACCCAAACACGCAATGTGGGCACACATACACTAGATTCCTTGTTGTGTCCAATATGTTTGTCAAATAATTTTTCTTTGGATATTTGGTATCATCGGAGTGCTATTTAATTGGAGTATTCATAACCTCTCGATTACCAACATTGTGGAGTAGTAGTTTTTTAACCTAAGTGCTAATTTTTATTATTAGGATAATCCCTGGGCTAACAAATTGCGATGTACTGTTTAAATGTATTCTTATTTTTTGTTTAGATGATCTCCCAGCTCAACATATTGTGGAGCACTATATATATAGACCTTTCGTGCCATCCCGCCGAAGCAAGATCCAAGCGCCACATTCTCTGTTTGAATTCTCCGCCGTCATGGAGTCATGTGCCACCCCAGCGGAACAGCGGACCAGAGGCGGCGTGCGTGTGCCGCCGTGCTCTCTGCCTTGGGCATGGTCGTGCTCCTCATCGCCCATGTTCTCGGAGGAGCCAGGGTGGACCCGACCGGCGATATAGGCAGGCTGCTGTCACACCGAGGCTCCTGGCAGCGACGGAGAAGACATCATTGGCGGCAGGGTGGCGGGCGCCCGCAAGCAAAGGACGGCGGCATCATTGATGGCGACGACTTCCTGTGGAGCAACACAATGCTGCAGTGGCAGCGGACAGGGTTCCATTTGGAGCCGGCCAAGAACTACATGTATGGACGGTGACCAATACCTCAATGTTCAATCGATTAATATTTGAGCCCCGCTTCAGTACATCCGCTCACAAAGCGTATAAAGAGCAATACAGACCTTTCATAAATTATATGGTAGTCTGTCATATATGTATTAATACATGCACGTAATAGTCTAGTTTTCGCTAAAGGTGGCAAGCAAACGGGCCGGCTCAATTCGAAAGAGCTGAATGAATGCCGGAATTTCCCGAAAAATATAAAAGCAGTTGAGACGGGAGTTGAACTCACAAGCTCGTCATGCATGCAACCGATGCTAACTAGACGACCTAGTGACTTAGGACAGCTTAAAGGCAGCGCTAATGTTTAAAGTAATAATTAAAGCGGCAGATCCCTTTTTTTTAATACTTTTCAATATTTTTTGCAAAACAATGTGAACAAAATTTCTTGAAAATGCGAACAATGTTTCTATGTTGTAAACAAATTTCGAATATTCTTTTCTTAAATGTGATTTTTAAAGTGAATTTAATATACAGACTGAACATTTTCTTAGTATATGGTGAATTTTATTCAAATACAAACTACTCCCTCTGTCCCATAATATAAAAATGTTTTTATCACTATACTAGTGTCAAAAACATTCTTATATTATGGGACGGAGGGAGTAATTTTTTAAATATATGCTAATATATTTTGAAATGCACGCTGAATTAAATTTCTATACAGGATGAAAACTTTTTATACAAAGTGAACATTTTCCCAATGTACGGTGAATAGTTTCTTCAATACGATGAAATATTTTTAACATGACTATCTTTGGAAAATGAACAAATTGGAACTTTGAACTTTCAATGGAATTTGGTGTTCTGTACTTATTTTGAAACATGAATACATTTGAAAAACATGAACAAATTTTGAATATATGAGGAAATAAAAAGGAAATTCATAATTTTTTTTGAAAATTTTGAATTTATGGAAAACAAAAAGGAACCAAAAAAGAAACATTTCAAAAATATTTTGAAAATTTTGAAATTATGGAAAACAAAAAGGAGACGGAAATAACAAGGAAAAAAGAAGGGAAAAGAAAAGGAACTAAAATTAAAAACATGAAGAAAACCGGAAAAAAGCTCATGGAACCTTCTAAAATGTTCCCAAAATCGATTGCTCGTTCAAAGTGTGCTGACTCGTATCATGTCGATCGCTCGCTTCACTTTGTATTTTCTGGAGTTTTCTCAGTCAAAAAAGGCCGATAAATGGTCGGATGTGTTGCAACTTGCATACAGTTTTGAAAAAATTTCAAACCTCGCATGGATACCTAACATGGGCATGCCCACCTAGCTGCAAAATTTGTGGTCAATCCTGAGATTTCCAAAAAAAATTATGTTCAACGGCGAGTGTTCGAGTGGGCGGGAAGGGTCTGTTGGGAGCACCTCAATTCTCGACATCTCTTAAATGACCCCAATTCTTTTTCCTGTCCTTGTAATACCAATTAAAGGTACCATAGAAAATTCATTGGGTTTTCAACAAGTTTTGTATTTTCTAAAGTTTTCTTCATAGAAAAAGGCCGATAAAATGGTTGGACATGCTGCAACTTGCATATGGTTTCGAAAGTTGTTCGAACCAGGCATGGATTCCTATCATGGGATGCCCACCTGCTCGCAGAAGTTGGGTTCATTTGAAGGATGTCCAAAAATGGACCATGTGTAACGGATGGTTTCCAGCTAGGGCGAGAGTAGCGCCCGTTTGAAAGTAAGTTGAAATACATCAAATGGCCTCAATTTTTTTCCACCAGCTTTCATGACCAATTCAAGGCATCATGCCAAGTTATTCGGATTTTTGACAAGTTTTGCGTTTTCTGAAGTTTTCTCTGTGAAGAAGGACCGATAAATGGCCGGATGTGTCGTAACGTGCAAACGGTGTCAAAAGTCGTTCAAACCTGGCATGGGTGCCTCATATGTCTGTGCCAGGCTGCTGCAAGAAGCTGGAGTTATTTAGCATAGTCCAAAAAACCACCAGTTAGAAGGAGTGTGCTAGACTAGGCCAGACAGGTGCATCCGCGAGCATATAGTTTTTCCTAATTTAAATGCTTCGGTTATTTAAATTTCAGTCATTATTAATCAACATGAATGTTTTCTTATATCCTAACCATTTCTTGAAATTTTTCAACAATTTTGGAATTTTAAATTGTATGAAAATTTTATAAACTTGAACTCTTTTTTAAAATTTGTAAACAAATTCCCAACAATTGAGGTTGAACACAAATTACGAACCACATCATTTTAAAAAATATCAACTTTTAAAAAATGCAAATTTCTTAAATTTGTGAAAATAATAATTTTAAAACTAGAGTGTTCTTAAAGGTCTTCAGAAGAGGAAAAAAGTGTAAAATGAGTAGGTCTAGGGAGGGGTAGTGCCACAGTGCTAGCCTTTTTTAGCGGTACAATGCTCGCTAAATTAGCAAGTAAGCACGCAAGCTGAACTTTCAAAAATAAACAAGCACACAAACTGCTTCATTGATTCCAGTCGTACCCAATGTCTTGCTGTAGACGTAGCCTCCAGGTGCCCAGGTCGTTCCCTGTGCGCCAGGCGACCCAAGCCTAGGCGCCAAGCGTGTCCCGCGTGCGCCAGCCTCTAGTGCAATGTGTAGTTTAGTACCACATCATTACGCGAGTTGCAGGTTGGTTGATGGAGGGCAACAAAAGGATGGGTGATGAATGGTTCAAATCATATATGCGGTTATTTTCCACACAATGAAGCTATTTTCGGTTATTTTGGTTTAATGAAAGAAGGTCATCGATTTTGAAGAAAATCACAAAATTAGAAAAAGATTCCTTGATTAAAAAATCATCAATTTTGGAAAAACTAATTCTTTGATTTGAGAAAAAGTTTATGAATTTGAGAAAAAGTTCACATCTTCTGAAAAAAGACGTGTATGTGAATTAAAAAAACTTGACAAATTTGAAGAGAAGTTCCTGGTTTGAATTTTTTTCACAAATTTGTTCCCATTTTTCAAAGTTAGCTCATATTTCCAAAAAATGTTCACTTTTCAAAATTTGTTTGAAAATTGATGAAACAAACATGCTTAGTTGGGATAGATATCCAATAGTGTGGGTGCGTTCAAGTTGAGAATTAAACTTGTGTGCGTGTATGCTTTGGCACGATGTGTATTAAGCAAAGACTCGAGCAGATACCTAGCGTGCGGACGCAAGGGGCAATGCATGTACGCTTAGTTTGGTGTTAGATAGATATCCATTTGACCATTGTTTGTGAGTTACAGCACATGCTATATTAGGCTAAATCGAGTTCGTCCGAGTCTGTACAGGATAGCCGAAGTATAAAGTGATTCCTTAGTCGTTTTCCATCCAATCTCTAGGAGTTAAGTAGAGTCCTAAACCAGATTGACTTGTGGTCTGGATCATGTCGTGTTGGGCAAGTTAGAAGGCCGTGTTGGACGTGAGATCGGTTCATTGAGCCATATATATAAAGTAAAGGAAACGAGATTGAAAAGCTGCGAATTTGGGCAGCACCAAAACCATCGTCTCTATCCTTATTTTCCTAAGCTAGCTACTTCATGTTTTGATCTGGGAACTAACAATTGGTAATCAGAGCTTCAGCGTGGAAGCAGCCAGCGTGTACGTATCTTCTCGGCGGAAGGAACTCATCGACGAGGATCGTGCAGTCCGGGGCGGAAGGTACTCATCCAGGACGGGAGGAACTCATCCAGCACGGAAAGAACACGCCCAGGACAGGAGGAACTCGTCCAGAAGCAGCCTGCATCAGCGATGGGGGACAAGATGAAGAGCCCAGCAGCAGCGTCTGGCGCCGCTAAATTACTTGCAGTGCCCGGGTCGCAGTACCCACGATTCGATCGTGAGAATTTCAAGGTCTGGCGGGTCTTGATGGAGTGCGCCCTCCGAGCCAATGAGCTATGGGACGCCGTCGATCCCGGCGGTGATGCTTTCAAGAAAGATGGAGTAGAACATCGCAAGGATAGACAGGCAGCATCGGCAATTTACTCTGTGATGCCAATGGATGTCTTGCAGCATCTGATCTCAAAGGAAAGAGCCAAAGAAGCATGGGACGCCCTGAAGGTTCTGTACGAGGGGCATGCTCGTGTGAAGCAGGCCAACCTGCAAACTATGTTAAGGAATTACGAGACACTGGTGATGGCTGATGATGAAACCGTAGATGCGTTCGCGTCACGGGTGGTCACACTTGTCAACGGAATTCGTGCGCTTGGTGAAAATCTGACTGAAACATCTGTTGTCTAGAGATTCTTGCGCGCTGCGCCTCCTCGGTATATGCAGATCATGACTGCAATTGAGCAGTGCATCGATTTGGCGACGCTTAGTATCGATGACCTAGTCGGGCGCTACAAGGCGCACGACAAACATATGCGTTACAGCCAAGGAGATGCGAAGCATGATGAGCAAGTAATGCTCACCCTGGCACAGTGGCAAGCACTAAGCTTAAGGGAAAAGAAGGGAGGCAGCGAGGCATCCGGCAGCGGCTCGAAGCAGGACTGGGCACCACGAGATCAGAACAAGAAGGGCACCGGTGCCGACGGTGCTCCAAAGAAAAGGAAATTCGACAAGCGCAAGATAAAGTGTCACAATTGTGGCCTGATGGGGCACTTCAAGTCGGAGTGCCGGAAACCCGTAAAGGAGCGGGCATATGTTGCCAAGAAAGGCGACAAGGATGACAATCCGGCGAACCTCCTGTTATGTGAGATATGCGAGTACACGGAGGATGACACGCAGCCAGAGGAAGTCGAGACCGTCACACTTGTGGAGAAAAAAGTATATCTCCATGAGGAAGAAGAGAAGAGGGCCGGCAATGTTTGGTACTTGGACACAGGCACTAGCAACCATATGACAGGGAACAGTGCACAGTTCTCTGAGTTGAGTGCAACAGTCAACGGAACAGTCAGGTTTGGCGATGGCACGACGGTCCCAATCAAAGGTAAAGGGACTGTCATCTTCTAGTCAAAGAGTGGTGAGCACAAGGTGCTTACAGATGTGTATTACATCCCCCGTCTAAAGACAAACATTATAAGTCTAGGACAGCTTGAGGAGCGTGGGTGTAAAATTGTGCTCGAGGATGGATACCTATGGGGGTATGATCGCGAGAGAAAATTGATGATGCGTGTGATCCGGTGTGTCTGTTGGCAAACTTTGATGAAGAAGCTTGGAGGTGGCACTCACGCTATGGGCATCTTAATTTTCATGCCCTACGGCAGCTCGGCCAGAAGAATATGGTACGAGGGCTGCCATGTATAGATCATGTTGATCAGCTGTGCAATGGCTGCCTTGTTGGCAAGCAGCGGCGAGCCGCTTTCCCGAGGGAGGCAAAGTTTAGAGCTTCGAAGGTACTGGAGCTTATTCATGGTGACTTGTGTGGACCAATCACACCAGCAACTCCTGCAGGGAAGAAGTATTTCTTGCTGATTGTTGATGATTTCAGTCGGTACATGTGGCTAGTACTACTGAAGACCAAAGATGAGGCTTTGGAAGCTTTCAGGAAAATCAAGACTGCCGCTGAAGTGTAGTCAGAAGAGAAGCTGAAAGCGTTACGTACAGATCATGGTGGGGAATTTAACTCTAATGAGTTCAAGGCATACTGTGAGAAACATGACATCAAGCGGTACTTGACAGCACCCTATACTCCGCAGCAAAACGGCGTTGTGGAGCGCAGAAATCATACCATAGTTGCAATGGCAAGAAGTATGCTAAAAAGCAAGAAATTGCCAGGAAAATTCTGGGGAGAAGCCGTGACTACCGCAGTGTATTTACTCAATAGAGCTCCGACGAAGAGTGTTGTCGGAAGAACGCCGTATGAAGCATGGTGCGGCAGAAAACCCAGAGTCGATCACCTCCGCATGTTCAGATGCATAGCACATGTGAAGACCGTGGGAGGGCATGTTGGCAAGTTGGCGGACAGGAGCTCCCCAACTATCCTACTCGGTTATGAGGCCGGGTCCAAAGCATATCGAGTCTACAATCCCGTGACGAAGAAAGTGCAAGTGTCACGTGACATAGTATTTGATGAAGAAAAGGCATGGAATTGGGACGACGCAGTAGTAGCAGATCGCCCCACGCAAGGTGATGATATTTTCGTTGTGACATATAATCACATCAACCATGCAGGCCATGACCATGACGACGACGGGCACGGAGATGGCCATGATGTCGACGATGACGACAACCTAGATGCCGGCTACTCCATCAGCACAAACAAAAGTGCCAAGTTATGGGTCGCCGAGCTGCTCCTCACCATGGGTGGACGATCCATGGTGGACTGAAGACGGCGACACATGATCAACTACTGGTGGTGCAACACCTAGTGCCACGGTCGACACGCAGCAGCCAAAAATGTCCACAACAGTAGATGAAGACTCTCCAAGTTCAGTGGGACAAAGCACGGTGGCTGGGTCCCCTGAGTGGACTCCGGGAAGAGCAACAACGCCGGTGAAACTCCGGTGAGTCCTAGATCTCTACCCTAAGGAGGCTCTTCGGAAGATCAATCCAGTGAGGATGAAAAAGGTCAGAAGGGAGTGTCTACTCATCACAGAAGAACCAGCCACGTTCGAGGAGGCGAACGAAGAAGAATCATGGCGTAAAGCTATGGATGACGAGCTTGGTTCAATCCAGGATAATGACACATGGAGTCTTGTTAATCTCCCTGATGGGCACAAAGCAATAGGTCTCAAGTGGGTCTTCAAAGTTAAAAAGGACTCAGAGGGTGCCGTGGTGAAGCATAAGGCTCGTTTGGCAGCCAAAGGATATGTCCAGCAGCAGGGTGTAGATTTTGAAGAAGTATTTGCTCCAGTTGCACGAATGGAATCAGTACGGTTGTTGATTGCTCTAGCAGCCCAAGAAGCTTGGTTTTTACACCATATGGATGTGAAGTCTGCGTTTCTGAATGGAGAACTAGAGGAAGAAGTGTACGTGAAGCAGCCCACTGGTTTTATCAAGAAGGGAGAAGAGCATAAAGTATTCAAATTGCATAAAGCTTTGTATGGCTTGCGGCAGGCACCTAGGGCATGGAATACCAAACTTGATAGCACCTTGATTTCACTCGGTTTTGTGAAGTGTCCGCTTGAGCACGCTATGTACAAGAGAGGCACCAGTTCAGACTGTCTCCTTATTGGCGTGTATGTAGATGATCTCTTGATCATAGGAGCTGATGAAAGGGAAATTGGAAGGTTCAAGAAGCAAATGAAGGAATTATTTAAAATGAGTTATCTGGGCTTGTTAAGCTATTACATCGAGATCGAGGTGCGTCAAAGTAAAGACGGGATCACGTTGTGCCAGGAGGCATATGCCTTGAAGATCTTGCAGAATTGTGGCATGCAGGATTGTAATCCTTCGCAAACGCCTATGGAGGCGAGGCTGAAGTTGAGCAAGAGGAGCAAGGCGCCGACTGTTGATTCAACCGAGTACCGAAGTTTTGTCGGAAGTTTACGATATCTTGTGAACACTAGGCCAGATTTGGCATACTCGGTTGGCATAGTAAGCAGGTACATGGAGAACCCTACCAATGAGCATTTGACTGTTGTGAAACAGATTTTGAGATATGTGAAAGGGACTCTGAAGTATGGCTGCAAGTACACAAGGAAGAAGGAAGACAAATCACTTCTAGTGGGCTATAGCGATAGTGACTTGGCAGGGGATGTAGATGACCGAAAGAGTACATCGGGCGTTGCATACTTTCTGGGAGAAAATCTGATCACTTGTGTAGGATCGAAAGTATGTCTAGAGGGGGGGGTGATTAGACTACTTGACCAAATAAAAGCTTAACCTTTTCCCAATTTTAGTTCTTGGCAAATTTTAGCTATTTTCGGACAAGTCAAGCAATCATCACACAATTCAAGCAAGCATGCAAAGAGTTTATGGGCAGCGGAAAATAAAGCATGCAACTTGCAAGAATATAAAGGGAAGGGTTTGGAGAATTCAAACGCTATTGGAGACACGGATGTTTTTCCCGTGGTTCGGATAGGTGGTGCTATCCTACATCCACGTTGATGGAGACTTCAACCCACGAAGGGTAACGGTTGCGCGAGTCCACACAGGACTCCACCCAAGGGCAACGGTTGCGCGAGTCCACGAAGGGCTCCACCCACGAAGGTTCCAGGAAGAAGCAACCACCCACAAAGGGTCCACGAAGAAGCAACCTTGTCTATCCCACCATGGCCATCGCCCACGAAGGACTTGCCTCACTAGCGGTAGATCTTCACGAAGTAGGCGATCTCCTTGCCCTTACAAACTCCTTGGTTCAACTCCACAATCTTGTCGGAGGCTCCCAAGTGACACCTAGCCAATCTAGGAGACACCACTCTCCAAGAAGTAACAAATGGTGTGTAGGTAATGAACTCCTTGCTCTTGTGCTTCAAATGATAGTCTCCCCAACACTCAACTCTCTCTCATAGGATTTGGATTTGGTGGAAAGAAGATTTTGAGTGGAAAGCAACTTGGGAAGGCTAGAGATCAAGATTCATATGGTAGGAATGGAATGTCTTGGTCTCAACACATGAGTAGGTGGTTCTCTCTCAGAACATATGAGTTGGACTGATGTGTGTGTTCTGATGGCTCTCTCACTGAATGAGAAAGAGGTGGAGGGGTATATACAGCCTCCACACAAAATCCAACCGTTACACAGTTTTCAAATCTCGGTGGGACCGAATTAATAAACTTGGTCGGACCGAAATAGTAAACCTAGTGACCGTTAGGAATTTCGGTGGGACTAACATGCAACTCGGTAGGACCGATTCGGTTAGGGTTTGGGCATAACGTAATCTCGGTGAGACCGACTACACAAACTCGGTGAGACCGAATTTGGTAATTTACTAACCAGAGAGTTGGTCTGGAAACTCGGTGGGACCGATTTGCTCTTTCAGTGAGACCGAGTGGAACTCGGTGAGACCGAAAAGTTACAAAGGGGAAACACTGAGTTTACATTGCAATCTCGGTGGGACCGATTCGCTCTTTCGGTGGGACCGAAAAGTTACGAAAGGGAAATAGAGAGTTTGCAACCCCATCTCGGTGAGACCGAGATCCTTATCGGTAGAACCGAATTGCTAGGGTTTGGCAGTGGCTAATGACAAGTGAAACTCGGTGGCGCCGGATAGGAAGAATCGGTAGGACCGAGTTTGGCTTAGAGTTTAGGTCATATGTGGATATGGGAAAGTAGTTGAGGGTTTTTGGAGCATATCACTAAGCACATGAAGCAAGAGGCTCATTAAGCAACACCTCATCCCTCCTTAATAGTATTGGCTTTTCCTATGGATTCAATGTGATCTTGGATCACTAAAATATAAAATGAAGAGTCTTGAGCTTTTGAGCTTGAGCCAATCCATTGTCCTTAGCATTTTGAGGGTTCCACTTTCACATCCATGCCATGCCAATCATTGAGCTTTCCTGAAATAATTATCTTGGAATAGTATTAGCTCAATGAGCTATATGTTGTTATGAATTACCAAAACCACCTAGGGATAATTGCACTTTCAATCTCCCCCTTTTTGGTAATTGATGACAACATATAGATCAAAGCTTCGACAAAAGATAATAAGCATGAAATATATCGTCGCTTTGAGAAGTATGTGATAAGTAAGAGCTCCCCCTAAATTTGTGCATATTTAAAATTTGCTTTGGACTGCAAATGCACAAAGAGTTAGAGTCATGGGTTACTCTTCCATGTCACATACATCTTGGTGGAGCGCTGAAAATGATAAGATTGAAATGCATGCACTCATCACCAAGAATAGTGAATGATCACAAACGATAGATAGAATGATAATATTTAAGCAAGCATTAAGCAAACATTAAGTGTAGCTTATGATCAAACACATGATCATCGATGTCTCACAAGCATAAGGACGTAGTATCTCACACACAAGCAAACAAGGTTCGAAAAACCACCAAATAAAGCAAGAGAGAAAAGCAACACACTCTCTCTCGAAGCCTATGATCTATACATCTTCTCCCCCTTTGGCAACAAGTTACCAAAAAGTTCCTAGAAAATGCATAGCACTAGATCGACGCTTAGGCTTGATCTTCAGGTGGTGGTGGAGTCCGGATCACTCCAAGGACGAAGCCTTCGGTAGACGTGGTCGGAGTCGAGGCTGAAGTGGATGCTGGAGCTGGTGGAACGGAGGCTGTGGCTGGTGCAGACGTTGTAGCTCTGGTGTCAGCAACTGGCAGTGCAGACGACCTCGGACCTCGTGGCACCCTCGCAAAAGCATGAGTCGTGGTCCTGCCTCTCCTCTCATTCATGTCGTCCTGGAGCTGTTCCACGGCAGTCTGTATCTCTGTCACCTTGATGTCCAAGTCATAGAATCTTTATTCCATGATCCTCTCTAAGCTCGCCTGGTTCTGAGTCAGGGTGGCTATACTCTGCTCAATCCGCAGGGTGGACGCAATCAAGTAACTGAGCTGCTCTTGTTTGGTTTTCGGGAACTAATCAGATGCCTCCGCTTGAGTAGGCATCCTGGCAGCTTTCTCCTTCTTCGCCTTCTCCTTCTAAGCTTGTGCATGGGCAGATGATGGTTCATTCTCTGTCATCACAACTTCATTGTTCTCGAAATCTGGACGGATGGGCAGGTGTTCCTTATCCAACAAATATACGTCCATGCCCATCTTGGAGTTGATGAGCTCCTGAATCTGAGGGGCATATCCACAGCTCCTCTTATGATCTGCTGCAGTCCTTTTGATCGTTTCCACTATGAGGCTCATAACTTTGAATTTTTGAGGCACGTCAAAAACATGAAGCAAATTGATCGCGTGACCTCTGATCATCTTGTGATCTCCAGACTTGGGCAGAAGGGTGTGCCTAAGGATCCAGTTGATCGTAGGCAATCCTGAGAGCAGATAATGCACTGAGCCAAACTTGAACGTGTCAAGTGCTTCATTCGGAATCTCCTTGTACATGTTGGACATGGAGTTGTGGTCCATCTTTTTCTTGGCATAAATGTCCAAGTCATCTGCTTGCTCCTCTGGGGCATTGATCAGCTTCGCCCATTCCTCAACAGTAGAGTGGTACCTCATACCCTCAGACATCCATGTAATCCTCCCATCTGGATAAAAGTGAGTTGTGGAGTAGAACTGCATGATGAGTTCCTCGTTCCACTTTGTGAGCTTCTTCCCAACAAAGTCCTCTACTCCACACGCCTTGAAGCTGTCCTGAACTCCTGGGTAGTACTCTTCATTATCCTTGATATAGGTCCAGTCGACCCATCTCATGTCACATACGATTGGCTTCTTGTCAAGTAGCACTGTCTCATAGAAATCTTGCTGCTCCTTGGTATGAAATCTGTAGTCCACTGCAGTCCTTCTCCTAGAAGCATATGGATCTGCTTCTCTCCACTTCCTGAGCCCTGAGTCTCTCCTGAGCTTCATATCCTCAGCCACAGGATGAGCATCGTTGTGGTCTGGGATCTTGGGCTTGAGCTTCCGAAGGACACTCTCTTCCTCTTCCTCTGCAACAGTCTCAGGCACTGGGGCCTTGTTCTTCTCAGTGGCTGGGATGCTTCTTGTGTTTCTCTTTGGTGCACTCTTAGGCTTAGATGCAGCCTTAGGTTCTTCCTTGGGCTTGGATGCAGCTCCCCCTGACCTTATGGCATCTCCCATAAGTTTGGCTGCCTTGGGCGCTGGTGCAGCTGCCTCTTCTTCCTCCTCCTCTTCTACCATGATGGAGGCTTTCCCAAGCACTCTGGCTACAGTCTTCTTCACTCTTTCTTTCCTCTTCTTGCCCTCAGCTGCAAACGGGCTCAATGGGAGCAGGCTTCTCAGTTGAGGCTCTAGCCTTTGACATGGGTTGCCTGCCTGCTGGCCTCTTGATTTTCAGGCCTGGCTTTGAGCCTTGAGCTGGCTCAACTCTCTTGGAGGTGGCCTCTTCCTCTGCCACATAGTCCTCATCTTCAGAATCTGAGGTTTTCTTCTTCCTTTGTCTCGTGGCAGCTTTAGGCAGGTTGCTGGGTGTGCTCCTACTGCCATCATCTGAGGAACTTGAGGGGCTAGTGCCCTCACTCAACTGCACTTGCTGCTCTGACAAGTTTTGGCTGTCACTCTGGTCTGACATGTTGCAAACTGACTGCTGACCCTGTGAATAGATTATAGAGGAGATAGAGTGAATGAGCATCACAAAATGCAAAGATTTTTGCAAAAAGAATGATCCAAAAACTTAGTTTTAGTTTCCCACTGAAATCATCTCGGATCTACCGATTTTCAAACTCGGTGATACCGAAGCAGTTTTGGAACCTAAACTAGTGAACTCGGTCAGACCGAGTCATAGTTCGGTGGCACCGAGACTGCTAGGGTTTCACTGAGTTCAAAAATCGGTCACACCGATAGTAATTCTCGGTCAGACCGAGTTTTACTTGTGCAATGGCATAAGACAAATCGGTGGGACCGAGTTTTTCAACTCGGTGGGTCCGAGATGGTTTCGGCGGAAACCTAAACCTAGAATTTTCGAATCAAACCTAATCTATGAGCGTTTTGACTGGATAGAAGTTTATCAAACGTGGCCAGAAACAATGTGATCACAATGTGCTAGGAATCAGATTGAGGAATAGCACAAAGATCAAGTCCCTACCCTAGTTCGACGGGGACTTGCTACGGCGGCAACGGTGGGGCAGAAATCCTGTTGACGGCGACGGAGACCAGCGACTGGAGGCTGCTGGCGGCGAGAAGACGATCCGGAGACCTTGGGGGCAGAGCAGGCTATCGCGCGGGCGAAGGGGTTCGGAGAAATTTCCAAATTTTTCCCGTGACTATATATAGCCCGACCCTGTCGGTGTGACCGAGTTGAACAACTCGGTGGCACCGAGATTCATAACTGCGTGCAGTTACTGAAACTCGGTGAGACCGAAAGGTTCAAATCGGTTGCACCGAGATTGAAAACTTAGATCAACTTAATGATCTCGGTAGGACCGAAAGTGGAGTATCGGTCAGACCGAGAATCATAAAGAGGTTTTGGAAGTTCAAGTATATGACAAATCGGGGACTCCGAGCGCTCCTCACACAGAGTGGTTCGAATCTGACTTGATCAAATTTTGTGATGCAGCATGAATAGAGTTTGAGACGAGAAAAGCATAGATAGCTAGAGGAGGTTCTTAGGCATTCTTGTCCATCCACTTGGCAAAAGAAGATAAAGCCGAACAATCAAACCAACAAGTGGATGTCCTCGAATGAGTAAAATATGCAATCAGCATGCTCACACAATAAGATAGCAAATGAAATATGTGGCAAAGCATGCACAACCAATTCTAGCATCTATCAAGCAATTTGCGATGACTAGGTCATCTATATATGAGTATATTGACTTAGGAGTCAAGTGAGAACACTTGATCGTAGGTCATACTCATCGTTTAAGCTCAAGTGGGGTTACCACTTTTACATAAAGCATTGTTTTGTTCACATCTTTAGAGTTTCTTTAGCTCAGTCTTAGAGTAAAGCTCCCCCTAGATGTGATATCCCCCCTAAGAGGGATGAACTAACCTTGGGTTTTGTCGACGATGACTTCATGTAGACATTGAAGATGTGGATGCTCAATGTTGATGTAGATCTCTTGGAGCTATCCATTTGAGTGAATTGCACTTTCAATACCTACATGGGTTAGTCCCACAAGGAACAAACAAGGATATCCATAGACATAGAGTGATGCACACAAAAGATGATGTCCATGAAAACTTTTAGGTTACCTTGTCCCTTGTCTTACCAACAAGAGGGTTTGTGACTCCTTGAACTAGTGCAAGATGTGGAAGTTGATTGCATTTGTTCTTGCCAAAATGATAAGAGTGAAGTATGTTGGCGGAGTCACCCTCAAGAACTCTCTAGTTCTTCTTCTTTTGGATCCACATCATCTTGATGGGAATCCTTGGAGTTGTAGTCGTACTTGATGAAGTGGAACTTGAAGTAGTCTTGGGAATCCACTTGACTAAGGTCTTAGGAGCTTCTTCAAATGCATCAATTTCCTCTTGAAGCTTGTCCTTGCCTTTTTGCTCGTAGTCTTGTGGTGGAAGGTCATCTTGAGCTTGTGTCCCCTTGAAAAACTTCTCTTGTTGAGGGACAAACTTTGTCTTAGGGTATTGATCTTCTTCCCATTCAACTCCATTGGCATCGAACTTTCGTTCAAAACCAATACCTTGATTCTTCCAGTGCATTCCTTGCTTGCGCACAATTTCCTCGAATTGCTTACTCCCGGCAAGGCTTTTGTACACTCCTTTCTCTATAATTCCCTTCAATAAGCTATTTTATTGCTCAAGTGTAACTTGGCTAAGAGAATCATTAGTGGAATCAAGAGAACTACTAGAAGCAACAATATTGGATTTAGCATGATCATTGTTACTACTAGCGGAAGAATCGTTCTTGTTAGATTTGACTTGAGGCATGTAAGTGGATAAGAGTAAACGCTTGGCAATGTAAGAAGAACTTTTCTTGCGGAGATCATCATTGATTGCCTTTAAGAACTCATGCTCTTGCTCAAGATTGAGCTTTTCAAAGCATAGCTTCTCATGAGCTCTTAAAAGTTCTCGATGATCTTCGAAGATAGTGTCATGAGCTAACTTAAGAGTTTTTAGTTCTTTAGTTAGAGCCTCAATCTTCTCCTTATCATTGTCATTCGTTTTATCTTGATTAGCATGATTAATTGGTCTTTCATCATAGTATTCATCACTAGAGTTGTCACCAAGCAAATCATCACCTAACAAGTCATCTTCATCACTATTGAAATCAACATACTCGGGGTGTGTTACCTTAGGACCTTTGGCCATGAAGCATCTTCCAATTCCTTCATTTGGTGAGTCAAATATGTCATAGGAGTTGGTTGACACAAGTGCTAGACCGGCAACACCTTCATCTTGAGTATCTTCGGAGTCGGAGTGATAACTTCTCTCGGAGTGGCTGTCGGAGTCGGAGCCGGATACCCATTCACCAACATGAGCTTGATGTCTTCGTCTTGTGTAGCTCCTTGATGATTTTTCCTTCCTTTCCGAATCCTTGTTTCTCCGTGAGTATCTTCGTTCATAACGATCATCTCTACTCCTTCTCTCTCTTGGTGGTGATCCTTTGCTTCTTCTTTTTGAAGAATATTCTCTTCTCTTGTAGGGAGCCGTACACTCGTTGGAATAGTGTCCGGATCTTCCACAATTGTAACAGTTTCTCTCTCGACTAGAAGATCTTTTGTCATTGTAGGACCTTGACTTGGAGCTTCTATCTTTGCTTCTACTCTTGTAGAACTTGTTGAAGTTCTTCACCATTAAGCTCAATTCTTCATTGAAGTATTGTTTCTCACTTGATGATGTAGGGGCTTCACATGAGGCTTTATAGGCACCACTTGACTTGTTGTGAAGTTCCTCTTTATCCTTAAGTGACATCTCATGAGCAACAACTCTTCCAATCACTTCCGTTGGCTTGAGATCTTTGTAATTGGGCATCATTTGGATCAATGTGCACACGGTATCATATTTTCCATCCAAGGCTCTTAGGATCTTCTTGATGATGAATCTATCGGTCATCTCTTCACTTCCTAAGCCGGCAATCTCATTTGTGATGAGAGCAAGCCTAGAGTACATTTCAGCGACACCTTCACCATCCTTCATCTTGAACTTGTCAAGTTGGATTTGAAGCACATCCAACTTGGATTCCTTGACGGAGTCGGTACCTTCGTGCATATCAATCAAAGTGTCCCAAATTTCCTTTGCATTCTCAAGGCGGCTGATTTTGTTGAATTCTTCGGGGCATAATCCGTTGAAGAGGATATCACAAGCTTGAGCATTGTATTGAAACATCTTCAACTCATCCGCGGTAGCTTCACGGTTTGGTTCTCTCCCATCAAAGAAGTCACCTTGCAAACCAACACACACAATAGCCCAAACAGCGGGGTTATGTCCAAGAATATGCATTTTCATTTTATGCTTCCAACTAGCAAAATTAGTACCATCAAAGTAAGGACCTCTACGGTGATAATTTCCCTCGCTAGACGCCATACTCTCCTAGGTTGTGAAACCAAGGCTATGACCACCAAAAGCTAGATCAAGCAAATGGAGACCAAAGCTCTGATACCACTTGTAGGATCGAAAGTATGTCTAGAGGGGGGGTGATTAGACTACTTGACCAAATAAAAGCTTAACCTTTTCCCAATTTTAGTTCTTGGCAGATTTTAGCTATTTTTGGACAAGTCAAGCAATCATCACACAATTCAAGCAAGCATGCAAAGAGTTTTATGGGCAGCGGAAAGTAAAGCATGCAACTTGCAAGAATATAAAGGGAAGGGTTTGGAGAATTCAAACGCTATTGGAGACACGGATGTTTTTCCCGTGGTTCGGATAGGTGGTGCTATCCTACATCCACGTTGATGGAGACTTCAACCCACGAAGGGTAACGGTTGCGCGAGTCCACACAGGGCTCCACCCAAGGGCAACGGTTGCGCGAGTCCATGAAGGGCTCCACCCACGAAGGGTCCAGGAAGAAGCAACCACCCACAAAGGGTCCACAAAGAAGCAACCTTGTCTATCCCACCATGGCCATCGCCCACGAAGGACTTGCCTCACTAGCGGTAGATCTTCACGAAGTAGGCGATCTCCTTGCCCTTAAAAACTCCTTGGTTCAACTCCACAATCTTGTCGGAGGCTCCCAAGTGACACCTAGCCAATCTAGGAGACACCACTCTCCAAGAAGTAACAAATGGTGTGTAGGTAATGAACTCCTTGCTCTTGTGCTCCAAATGATAGTCTCCCCAACACTCAACTCTCTCTCATAGGATTTGGATTTGGTGGAAAGAAGATTTTGAGTGGAAAGCAACTTGGGAAGGCTAGAGATCAAGATTCATATGGTAGGAATGGAATGTCTTGGTCTCAACACATGAGTAGGTGGTTCTCTCTCAGAACATATGAGTTGGACTGATGTGTGTGTTCTGATGGCTCTCTCACTGAATGAGAAAGAGGTGGAGGGGTATATACAGCCTCCACACAAAATCCAACCGTTACACAGTTTTCAAATCTCGGTGGGACCGAATTAATAAACTCGGTCGGACCGAAATAGTAAACCTAGTGACCGTTAGGAATTTCGGTGGGACTAACATGCAACTCGGTAGGACCGATTCGGTTAGGGTTTGGGCATAACGTAATCTCGGTGAGACCGATTACACAAACTCGGTGAGACCGAATTTGGTAATTTACTAACCAGAGAGTTGGTCTGGCAAACTCGGTGGGACCGATTTGCTCTTTCGGTGAGACCGAGTGGAACTCGGTGAGACCGAAAAGTTATAAAGGGGAAACACTGAGTTTACATTGCAATCTCGGTGGGACCGATTCGCTCTTTCGGTGGGACCGAAAAGTTACGAAAGGGAAACAGAGAGTTTGCAACCCCATCTCGGTGAGACCGAGATCCTTATCGGTAGAACCGAATTGCTAGGGTTTGGCAGTGGCTAATGACAAGTGAAACTCGGTGGCGCCGGATAGGAAGAATCGGTAGGACCGAGTTTGGCTTAGAGTTTAGGTCATATGTGGATATGGGACAGTAGTTGAGGGTTTTTGGAGCATATCACTAAGCACATGAAGCAAGAGGCTCATTAAGCAACACCTCATCCCTCCTTAATAGTATTGGCTTTTCCTATGGACTCAATGTGATCCTGGATCACTAAAATATAAAATGAAGAGTCTTGAGCTTTTGAGCTTGAGCCAATCCATTGTCCTTAGCATTTTGAGGGTTCCACTTTCACATCCATGCCATGCCAATCATTGAGCTTTCCTGAAATAATTATCTTGGAATAGTATTAGCTCAATGAGCTATATGTTGTTATGAATTACCAAAACCACCTAGGGCTAGTTGCACTTTTAACTTGGTTATCGCAGAAGCAAAAGGTGGTTGCCCTCTCATCTTGTGAAGCCGAATACATTGCAGCGGCGACATCGGCGTGTCAAGGAGTGTGGCTCAGTAGACTCCTTGCTGATTTGACGAACCAGCAGCCAGAACAACTAAATCTTAGAGTTGATAACAAATCCACAATATCATTGTGCAAAAACCCCATTCATCATGATCGCAACAAGCACATTGATATAAGGTACCATTACATCAGAGAATGTGTAGAAGAAGGCAAGGTGGAGGTGGATTATGTCAACACTAAATATCAACTCGCAGATATACTAACAAAGTCGTTGGCAAGACTGAAGTTTCAGGAGATGCGCCAGAATATTGGAGTCGTGGCTGTTAAGTAGTCTCATTTGTGCTTAGGAGAGTGAATGTGAGTTACAGCACATGCTATATTAGGCTAAATCGAGTTCGTCCGAGTCTGTACAGGATAGCCGAAGTATAAGGTGATTCCTTAGTCGTTTTCCATCCAATCTCTTGGAGTTAAGTAGAGTCCTAAACCAGATTGACTTGTGGTCTGGGTCACGTCGTGTTGGGCAAGTTAGAAGGCCGTGTTGGACGTGAGGTCGGTTCATTGAGCCATATATATAAAGTAAAGGAAACGAGATTGAAAAGCTGCGAATTTGGGCAGCACCAAAACCATCGTCTTTGTCCTTATTTTCCTAAGCTAGCTACTTCACGTTTTGATCTGGGAACTAACATTGTTGTGCCTGCCTGCCGTCCAGTGTGTTTGTGTGTGCGTGATAGCAAAAGACCGAGAGACTTGATCGGGTAGACGTGCGTCCATGTGTTCTTATATATCTCCTCCTTTTTAGTATCACCAGGAGGACGAGGATACAGGTTCGATTCCTCATCTACACTAGTAGAAAAAGGCCCATTTATCCCAGTTCTAGAGGGCCTTTAGTTCCGGTTCTTAACCGGGACTAAAAGCCCTCCACGTGGCTGCTGTCTGGAGCTACCAACCGGGACTAAAGAAAATTTTACGATTTTTTAATTTTTTTCTGAATTTCAAATTTCCGAATTATTTTACAATTTAATCTCTAATCATCCCTCATCACTGCTCAATTTAACCTCTAACTCTAATCACCCCTCATCATTCTAAATCATCTAACTTCCCGGCCGGTCACCCATCCTCTCACTACTCCAGCCTGAGGACGCTTAACTTCTGGGTTCTATTCCCCCTCGTTTCCAAGTTTGCACTTGTTGTTTTTCTGGCAATAGTAAGATGACAATCCTATTAACCCTTAGGAGTTTAGCTTGAACATGAAGTCACACGTTTCACTGTTTGAGTTTGAAACTATTATTCTAAAAAACAATAATTATTTAGTAACACTAATATTTCTCGAGTAAGTAGTTTGATCACAGTTTGACCAGATTTGACCAAAATTCAAAAAATTGAATTAATTATTTAGTAACACTAATATTATTGAATAATTATGTAGTAACACTAATACTTCTTGAATAAGTAGTTTGACCAGATTTAACCAAAATTAAAACAAACTGAAATTTGAGCATATCTTTTTTTCCTTTTGGAATTTGAGGATTCTAAAAATTTGCAAACAGGCCGTAGGCTAAAGATTAGACCTTTAGTCCCGGTTTGAGACACGAACCGGGACTAAAGGGTGCGATGCCCTTTTGTCCCGGTTCGTGTCTCAAACCAGGACTAAGGGGCCCATTTGAACCGGAACTAATGCCTTTAGCCGCTCGAACTAGGACTAATGCTCAAATTAGTCCCGGTTCGTAATGCAACTGGGACTAATGTGTATATTGCACTGTGAGAAAAGCCATGTTTTTTACTAGTGCTTAACTTATTCCTTTTCTCGGGAATTTTATTGCACTTTGAAATAGGCCTCACGCACGGTGGGCCGGCCCAGTCGAGTGTAAAAGTCTATCTCACCCTTTATTATTATGAAGGAGTATTGGGTATCTCAGCCATCAATGTATTTAGGGGGTGTGCGCAATATCGTGATCGCTATCATCGCACGCTCGATTCCACCGATTATTATTTTGCTTCTCTTGAAAATCGTATACGCCAATAGTAAATCGCTAGTGGTTTTTCCGGTTTTTGGCTACACAATATGGAAAGAAAATAAGTGTGCTAGAAAGGGGACTTGAACCCAGGTCTATTCATTAGAAATTGAGCCCCATAACCAACAAAGCCACCTTTAGTTGTTGTCTATTGTATATAAACAAGGTTATTTGAACCTTTCTTTTTTCTGACATATCAACAATAATAATATTTTTTGCTTGGTAACTTTGGCATGACCAGCGTGATAACTATGACATGAGTAACATGACAACTATACTATAATAACCCCGATAACTACATTATGAGAAAGTTAATGACTATATCATGAGAAGCGTCATAACTTTAGCATGGGGCAGTGGTAACTTCACACTGGGGTATGTTTCGACAAATTTTTTTCTTGGATGAAAGTTACCATGGTGTTTAAACTTAAGTTATTAGGTTTGTGGT
Source organism: Triticum urartu (assembly GCF_003073215.2). Classification (NCBI taxonomy): domain Eukaryota; kingdom Viridiplantae; phylum Streptophyta; class Magnoliopsida; order Poales; family Poaceae; genus Triticum; species Triticum urartu. The sequence goes on along the minus strand of NC_053028.1, from coordinate 4,970,007 downwards.
CTGCAAAATTACCATAAATTTACATAAAAATTACGGGAGAAGTTATGTTTCAACATTTTTTCCTCGAAGTCAAAGTTACCATGGTGGTTGAATGTAAGTTATGAGGTCCACAGGGCATAAACGACCATTGATATTTACACAGTAGTTACCGAGGCATGTTTCAACAATTTTTTCCCATGGGTAAAAAGTTATCAATAGGTTGTATGTAAGTTAGTGGGTGTATGTTGCATAAATTACCATGCTATTTACACTTAAATTTTCTGGGTATATTTCTGCAACCTTTTTCGCCTATGGTTAAAAGTTATCAATGTGTTTATATGTAAGTTATCAGGTCTATTGTGGATAAATTATCATCTTATTTACACATAAATTACCGGGTATGTTTCAAAAACTTTTGGTGACTGGATAAAAAGTTATCAATTTGTTTAGATGTACATTATCAGATCTACAATGCATAAATTGTTATGATATTAACACAAAAATTTGCCGGGGATGTTTCAACAAAAGAAATCTCTGGGTGAAAGTTAACATGTTGTTTGTATGTAATTACACAAGAGTTGTCGAGGGTACGTTTAGAACAAAAAAAAATCTCATTCCACAATTACCATGGTGTTTATACGTAAATTATCAGATGTATGTTTCAATAAAAAAATCCAAGACAAGAAAATTATGACGTCTGGGCTATGTAAGTTATCAGGTCTATTGTACGTCTATACCAAGTTATTTATACATGAGTTACCGGGTGTGTTTTTCAAGAAAAAAATCTCTGGCTCAAAAGTTACCATGTTTCGGCTAAGTAAGTTATCAGCTCTGCATGTGCAAATTATCACGATATTAACATAGTAGTTACCGGGGGTATGTTTTCAACAGAAGAAAAATCCGTTTAAAGTTAACACCCTTTTTGCATGTAAGTTGTTGGATTTGCGATGCGTAAATTATCATGCTATTCACAACAGAAAGTTGCGAAGAATGTTTTAACAAGTTTTTAAGGGTCAAAGTTATGACATGAGGACTTAGATTTGATTCTCACTCACCGCAACAATTTTTGTTCATTTAAAATCTGTGAAAAATATGGTAGAACGTATGAGATGCAGGCCTTAGTTTTTCTCAGAAAAATCATTCGAGGGCAGCGACTCGATCCATGTTGAAGGGGAGTAGAATCAACTTTTACAAATGTACAAAATCAACTTAAATACTAATCAACCACAACAACTACTTAGTAGATGGTTACTACACTACGTTTCCACTCATGAGGTCAAGGGAGCGAATCCTAGTTCTGTCATTTTTTGGCTTAGCGAGCGCGGAGAATAAAAATGACGGGAGCGGTATTGGGCCTGAATCTCGCCAAGCGAATGTGGGCGTGCGGGGAGGGAAAGGAGCGAATCCGACCAAGCGGGAATCATTCGTCTCTGTCGCTAATGTCGAGTTGACAGGAAGTAAGCTTTCTGGATATCAATATGCAGGTCTGATGTACTACCGTGGATGGTATCACTTCTTCTACCAGCATAACCCACATGGCGTGGTGTGGGGCCATGCCGTGTCCCGTGACATGTTCCACTGGCACCACCTATCCTTCGCCATGGTCCCCAACCGCTGGTACGACATCAACGACGTCTTCACAGGCTCCGCCACCGTGCTACCCGATGGCAAGGTCATCTTGCTTTACACACGGAACTCCAACAACTCCACGCAGGTCTAGTGTCTAGCCCACCCCAATGGCCCTCTCCTCCGCAACTGCACCAAGCACCCTACAAACCCTGTAATTCTCCCGCCATCCGGCGTCCACGAGTATGACTTTCGCGACCACACCAACGCCTGGTTTGAGAATTCCGACAAGACGTGGCGCACCGTCATCGGGTCCAAGGACAACCAAGTCCATGCCGACATCGCCTTCATGTACAAGACAAAAGGTTTCATCAAGTACGAGCTGATCCCCGGCTAGTATGGATGATGAAAGGCATGACAACTATGCATTGGGGAGGTACAACAAGACGACTAATAGGTGGACGTCATTGGAACCGGAGGCGGATGTGATTGGCTGAGGTACAACTGGGGAAAGCTTTTTGCGTCCACAACATTCTATGATTCGTCGAAGCAGCGGGAAGTGTTGTGGGGTATGTCGGTGAGACCGACTCCAAGAGGAGTAACGTCACCAAGGGCTGGGCATCCCTCCAGGTACGTTTAGTAAGCATAGATATGATTGTTTTGTTTTACCTTGCATTTATCATCAATAGTTCCACTCCTGCATTATGCATGCTTGACAGATAGATGATACATCATGTGTCACCATTATTACTTAAATAAGAATCATTGGAGTCATGTGTTTTTAAATTATTGATGTTAATGTGCATTCCTAATGAGGGATTGGATTGGTGACTTACCTATTCAGTGACTTTGGCACTGGCCATTCGAAAAACGATCGATGGACTTGCCTATCTTAACTATTGAACTTTTTTTTTGAAAATTAGCTTAACTATTGAACTAACTAGTTAATGATGTATGATTGCGGCAGATAATTCCAAGAACCGTGACACTTGACGAGAAGACCCGAACGAACCTCCTGCAATGGCCAGCGGAAGAGATTGAAACCCTTCGTCGCAATTCCATGGACTTCAGAAACATCACACTAGACACTGACTCCGTCTCCCCCACCTCCGCCAAGCTGATCAACTCGACATTGAGGTGTCACTCTGCCTCAACGCTTCTGCCATCTCCGCCCTCAGCGAGGCCGATGTCAGCTCCAACTGCAGCAGCGGCAGCGGTGCTGCCAACCACGGCGCGCTCGGTCCCTTCGGCATCCTCGTCCTCAGCAATATTAGCCAGAGCAAATGACCTCATTTACAACCACATCACCTACTTTCAAAACATCCACAGATGGACCCACAGAAAGTGACAGGCCTGCCCTCGAATGGCCCCATTTACAACCATACCTACTTTGAAACATCAAATACATGCATGTCGATCATCATGGCCAAACAATGAGTAGTGCACACAAATACAAATAATTCGTATTTAAGAATACATAATCGAACAATAGTGCAAGCATAAAAATTGTTCATAGTGCATAGTTGAAAAATTAAAAGCAAACTTTACTGATTTCTAGCATGGATTCATATATGCTCCACAAGATCAATCAGAAGTAGCATATGCACTGGTTGAGCTACAGTTATCAATAAAGTTGGCAATATGCTCGCCCTCTTGTTTCAGGAGGCGGACCTGAACACCGGGCTTCTCAAAATCATGCGTGCGGGCTTCCCCTTCACCCTCATCGCCGGCAATTGATACGTCGCCAACGTATCTATAATTTTTGATTGCTCCATGCTATATTATCTACTATTTTGGACATTATTGGGCTTTATTATCCACTTTTATATTATTTTTGGGACTAACCTATTAACCGGAGGCCCAGCCCAGAATTCCTGTTTTTTGCCTGTTTTAGGGTTTCGAAGAAAAGGAATATCAAGCGGAGTCCAAACGGAATGAAACCTTCGGGAACGTGATTTTCTCAACGAACAAGACCCAGGAGACTTGGACCCTACGTCAGGACACAAAAGAGGAGGCCATGAGGTAGGGGGGCACGCCCTCCACCCTCGTGGCCCCCCTGTTGCTCCACCGACGTACTCCTTCCTCCTATATATACCTACGTACCCCCAAATGATTAGATATGGAGCCAAAACCCTAATTCCGCCGCCGCAACTTTCTGTATCCACGAGATCCCATCTTGGGGCCTGTTCCGGAGCTCCGCCGGAGGGGGCATCGATCACGGAGGGCTTCTACATCAACACCGTAACACCTCCGATGAAGTGTGAGTAGTTCACCTCAGACCTACGGGTCCATAGTTAGTAGCTAGATGGCTTCTTCTCTCTTTTTGGATCTCAACACAATGTTCTCCCCCTCTCTTGTGGAGATCTATTCGATGTAGTCTTCTTTTTGCGGTGTGTTTGTTGAGACTGATGAATTGTGGGTTTATGATCAAGTCTATCTATGAACAATATTTGAATCTTCTCTAAATTCTTTTATGTATGATTGGTTATCTTTGCAAGTCTCTTCGAATTATCAGTTTGGTTTGTCCTACTAGATTAATCTTTCTTGCAATGGGAGAAGTGCTTAGCTTTGGGTTCAATCTTGCGGTGTCCTTTCCCGGTGACAGTAAGGGCAGCAAGGCACGTATTTTATTGTTGCCATCGAGGATAACAAGATGGGGTTTTCTTCATATTGCATGAGTCTATCCCTCTACATCATGTCATCTTTCTTAAGGCGTTACTCTGTTTTCATTAACTTAATACTCTAGATGCATGCTGGATAGCGGTCGATGAGTGGAGTAATAGTAGTAGATGCAGGCAGGAGTCGGTCTACTTGTCTCGAACGTGATGCCTATATACATGATCATACCTAGATATTCTGATAACTATGCTCAATTCTGTCAATTGCTCAACAGTAATTTGTTCACCCACCGTAGAATACTTATGCTCTCGAGAGAAGCCACTAGTGAAACCTATGGCCCCCGGGTCTATCTTCATCATATTAATCTCCCAATACTTAGTTATTTCCTTTGCTTTTTTTACTTTGCTTTTATTTTACTTCGCATCTTTATCACAAAAATATCAAAAATATTATCTTATCATATCTATCAGATCTCACTCTCGTAAGTGGCCGTGTAGGGATTGACAACCCCATATCGCGTTGGTTGCGAGGATTTATTTGTTTTGTGCAGGTGCGAGGGACTCGCGCGTAGCCTCCTACTGGATTGATACCTTGGTTCTAAAAAACTGAGGGAAATACTTACGCTACTTTGCTGCATCATCCCTTCCTCTTCGAGGAAAACCAACGCAGTGCTCAAGAGGTAGCAAGAAGGTTTTCTGGCGCCGTTGCCGGGGAGGTCTACGCAAAAGTCAATATACCAAGTACTCATCACATACCCTTATCTCCCACATTACATTATTTGCCATTTGCCTCTCGTTTTCCTCTCCCCCACTTCACCCTTGCTGTTTTATTCTCTCTCTCTCTCTATCCTCCCTCTCTTTCTCTATTTGCCTGTTTTTGCCCGCTTGCTTTTTGTTTGCTTGTGTTTTAGTTTGCTTGCTTGTCACGATGGCTCAAGATAACACTAAATTGTGTGACTTCACCAATACCAACAATAATGATTTTATTAGCACTCCGATTGCTCCTCTTACCTATGCTGAATCTTGTGAAATTAATACTGCTTGGCTGAATCTTGTCATGAAAGATCCGTTTTCCGGCCTTCCAAGTGAAGATGTCGCTACCCATCTAAATAGCTTCGTTGATTTGTGTGATATGCAAAAGAAGAAAGATGTGGATAATGATATTGTTAAATTGAAGCTATTTCCTTTTTCTCTTAGAGATCGTGCTAAAGCTTGGTTTTCGTCTTTGCCTAAAAATAGTATTGATTCATGGAACAAGTGCAAAGATGCTTTTATCTCTAAGTATTTTCCTCCTACTAAGATCATCTCTCTTAGAAACGATACTTTGAATTTTAAGCAACTTGATCATGAACATGTTGCACAAGCTTGGGAGAGAATGAAACTAATGATACGTATTGCCCTACTCATGGTTTAAATTTGTGGATGATTATACAAATTTTTTATGCCGGATTGAATTTTGCTTCTAGTAATCTTTTAGATTCGGCTGCGGGAGGCACTTTTATGGAAATCACTTTAGGAGAAGCTACTAAACTCCTAGATAATATTATGGTTAATTATTCTCAATGGCATACTAAAAGATCTACTAATAAAAAGGTGCATGTGATAGAAGAAATTAATGTTTTGAGTGGAAAGATGAATGAAATTATGAAATTATTTGCTAGTAAGAGTGTTTCTTCCGATCCTAATGATTTGCCCTTGTCTACTTTGATTGAGAATAATAATGAATCTATGGATGTGAATTTTGTTGGTAGGAACAATTTTGGTAACAACGCATATAGAGGAAATTTCAATCCTAGGCCTTATCCTAGTAATCCCTCTAATAATTATGGTAATTCCTACAACAATTTTTATGGAAATTATAATAAGATGCCCTCTGATTTTGAATCGAATATTAAATAATTTATTACTTCGCAAAAGAGTTTCAATGCTATGATTGAAGAAAAATTTCTTAAGATTGATGAGTTGGCTAGGAACGTTGATAGGATTTCTCTTGATGTTGATTCTTTGAAACTTAGATCTATTCCACCTAAGCATGATATCAATGAGTCTCTCAAAGCCATGAGAATTTCCATTGATGAGTGCAAAGAAAGAACCGCTAGGATGCATGCTAAGAAAGATGCCTTTATAAGAGCGTGTTCTTCTAGTTCCTATGAAAATAAAGATGGAGACCTAAAAGTTATTGATGTGTCCCCTATTAAATCTTTGTTTTGAAATATGAATCTTGATAATGATGGGACTGAATATGATCCACCTTTACCTAGAAGGCGTTCCAAGAATTCAGAATTTTTTGATCTTGATGCTAAAATTGATAAAAGTGGGATTGAAGAAATTAAAACCCTAGATGTTGCTAAACCCACTATTATGGATTTCAAGGAATTTAACTATGAAAATTGCTCTTTGATTGATTGTATTTCCTTGTTGCAATCCGTGCTAAATTCTCCTCACGCTTATAGTCAAAATAAAGCTTTTACTAAACATATCGTTGATGCCTTGATGCAATCTTATGAAGAAAAACTTGAATTGGAAGTTTCTATCCCTAGAAAACTCTATGATGAGTGGGAACCAACTATTAAAATTAAAATTAAAGATCATGAATGCTATGCTTTATGTGACTTGGGTGCTAGTGTTTCCACGATTCCAAAGACTTTGTGTGATTTGTTAGGTTTCCGTGATTTTGATGATTGCTCTCTAAACTTGCACCTTGCGGATTCCACTATTAAGAAACCTCTGGGAAGAATTAATGATGTTCTGATTGTTGCAAATAGGAATTATGTGCCCGTAGATTTTGTTGTTCTTGACATAGATTGCAATCCTTCATGTCCTATTATTCTTGGTAGACCTTTCCTTAGAACGATTGGTGCAATTATTGATATGAAGGAAGGAAATATTAGATTCCAATTTCAATTAAGGAAAGGCATGGAACACTTTCCTAGAAAGAAAATTAAATTACCTTATGAATCTATTATGAGAGCCACTTATGGATTGCCTACCAAAGATGGCAATACCTAGATCTATCCTTGCTTGTTATGACTAGCTAGGTGCGTTAAATGATAGCGCTTGTTGGGAGGCAACCCAATTTTATTTTTATTCCTTGCCTTTTGCTCCTGTTTAGTAATAAATAATTTATCTAGCCTCTGCTTAGGTTGTGTTTTTTGTGTTTAGTTAGTGTTTGTGCCAAGTAGAACCGTTGGGAAGACTGGGGGAAAGTCTTGTTACACTTGCTGTAAAAAACAGAAACTTTAGCGCTCACGAGAACTGCTGCCATTTTTATTTGGAAAGTGATATTTGGTTAATTCGTTTTGCAGATGATTAATAGATAAATTCCACACGTCCAGCAATTTATTTTAGAATTTTGGGGTTCCAGATCTTAAGCTAGCTACAGATTACTACAGACTGTTCTGTTTTTGACAGATTCTGTTTTTCGTGTGTTGTTTGCTTATTTTGATGAATCTATGGCTAGTAAAATAGTTTATAAACCATAGAGAAGTTGGAATACAGTAGGTTTGGCACCAATATAAATAAAGAATGAGTTAATTACAATACTTTGAAGTGGTCTTTTGTTTTCTTTCGCTAACGGAGCTCACGAGATTTTCTACTTTGAGTTTTGTGTTGTGAAGTTTTCAAGTTTTGGGTAAAGATTTGATGGATTATGGAACAAGGAGTGGCAAGAGCCTAAGCTTGGGGATGCCCATGGCACCCCCAAGATAATCTAAGGACACCTAAAAGACAAAGCTTGGGGATGCCCCGGAAGGCATCCCCTCTTTCGTCTACTTCTATCGGTAACTTTACTTGGAGCTATATTTTTATTCACCACATGATATGTGTTTTGCTTGGAGCGTCTTGTATGATTTGAGTCTTTAATTTTAGTTTACCACAATCATCCTTGCTGTACACACCTTTTGAGAGAGCCATACATGATTTGGAATTTGTTAGAATACTCTATGTGCTTCGCTTATATCTTTTGAGTTATATAGTTTTGCTCTAGTACTTCACTTATATCTTTTAGAGCACGGTGGTGGATTTGTTTTATTGAAACTATTGATCTCTCATGCTTCACTTAGATTATTTTGAGAGTCTTAAATAGCATGGTAATTTGCTTAAAATCCTAATATGCTAGGTATTCGAGATTAGTAAAATTTTCTTATGAGTGTTTTGAATACTAAGAGAAGTTTGATGCTTCATGATTGTTTTGAGATATGGAGGTAATAATATCAAAGTCATGCTAGTTGAGTAGTTGTGAAATTGAGAAATGCTTGTGTTGAAATTTGCAAGTCCCGTAGCATGCACGTATGGTAAACGTTATGTAACAAATTTGAAACATGAGGTGTTATTTGATTGTCCTCCTTATGAGTGGTTGTCGGGGACGAGCGATGGTCTTTTCCTACCAATCTACCCCACTAGGAGCATGTGAGTAGTGCCGAGGTTTTTGATGACTTGTAGATTTTTGCAATAAGTATGTGAGTTCTTTATGACTAACGTTGAGTCCATGGATTATATGCACTCTCACCCTTCCATCCTTGCTAGCCTCTTCGGTATCGTCCATTGCCCTTTCTCACATTGAGAGTTGGCGCAAACTTTGCCGGTGCATCCAAACCCCGTGATACGATACGCTCTTTCACACATAAACCTCCTTATATCTTCCTCAAAACAGCCACCATACCTACCTGTTATGGCATTTCCATAGCCATTCTGAGATATATTGCCATGCAACTTTCCACCATTCCGTTTATCATGACACATTCATTATTGTCATATTGCTTAGCATGATCATGTAGTTGACATAGTATTTGTGGCAAAGCCACCGTTCATAATTCTTTCATACATGTCACTCTTGGTCCATTGCATATCTCGGTACACCGCCGGAGGCATTCATATAGAGTCATCTTTTGTTCTAGTATCGAGTTGTAATCATTGAGTTGTATATAAATAGAAGTGTGATGATCATCATTTTCTAGAGAATTGTCCCAAGTGAGGAATTATAAAAAAAGGGAGAGAAAGGACATATATAAAAAAAGAAAGGCCAAAAAAATGAGAGAAAAAGAGAGAAGGGACAATGTTACTATCCTTTTCCACACTTGTGCTTCAAAGTAGCACCGTAATATTCATGATAGAGAGTCTCTTATTTTGTCACTTTCATATACTAATGGGAATTTTCATTATAGAACTTGGCTTGTATATTCCAACAATGGGCCTCCTCAAGTTCCCTAGGTCTTCGTGAGCAAGCAAGTTGGATGCACACCCACTTAGTTTCTTTTGTTGAGCTTTCATACATTTATAGCTCTAGTGCATCCATTGCATGGCAATCCCTACTCCTTGCATCAACATCAATCGGTGGGCATCTCCATAGCCCATTGATTAGCTTCGTTGATGTGAGACTTTCTCCTTTTTGTCTTCTCCACATAACCCCCCTCACTATATTCTATTCCACCAATAGTGCTATGTCCATGGCTCGCGCTCATATATTGCGTGAAAGTTTATAGGTTTGAGATTACTAAAGTATGAAACAATTGCTTGGCTTGTCATCGGGGTTGTGCATGATGAGAGCATTCTTGTGTGACGAAAATGGAGCATGACTAAACTATATGATTTTGTAGGGATGGACTTTGTTTGGCCATGTTATTTTGAGAAGACATAATTGCTTTGTTAGTATGCTTGAAGTATTATTATTTTTATGTCAATATGAACTTTTGTCTTGAATCTTTCGGATGTGAATATTCATACCACAATTAAGAAGAATTACATTAAAATTATGCCAAGTAGCACTCCGCATCAAAAATTCTGTTTTTATCATTTACCTACTCGAGGACGAGCAGGAATTAAGCTTGGGGATGCTTGATACGTCTCCAACGTATCTATAATTTTTGATTGCTCCATGCTATATTATCTACTGTTTTGGACATTATTGGGCTTTATTATCCACTTTTATATTATTTTTGGGACTAACCTATTAACCGGAGGCTCAGCCCAGAATTGCTGTTTTTTGCCTGTTTTAGGGTTTCGAAGAAAAGGAATATCAAACGGAGTCCAAACGGAATGAAACCTTCGGGAACGTGATTTTCTCATCGAATACAACTTAGGAGACTTGGACCCTACGCCAAGGCACGTAACAGGAGGCCACGAGGTAGGGGGCGCGCCCTACCGTACCAGGCGCGCCCCCCACCCTCGTGGGCCCCCTGTTGCTCCACCGACGTACTTCTTCCTCCTATATATACCCATGATACGTCCATTTTGCATCATGCTTTTATATCGATATTTATTGCATTATGGGCTGTTATTTCACATTATGTCACAATACTTATGGCTATTCTCTCTTATTTTACAAGGTTTACATAAGGAGGGAGAATGCCAGCAGCTGGAATTCTGGGCTGGAAAAGGAGCAAATATTAGACACCTATTCTGCACAACTCCAAAAGTCCTAAAACTCCACGGAATACCTTATAATAAATAATGAAAAATCCTCGCCAAAGATGAAGACCAGGGGGCCCACACCCTTTCCACGAGGGTGGGGGGCGCGCCCCCCTAGGGCGCACCCCCTACCTCGTGGGCCCCCTGGTGGCTCTCCGATGACCATCTTCTCCTATATGAAGTCTTTCGTCGAGAAAAAATAAGAAGCAACCTTTCGGGACGAAACTCCGCTGCCACGAGGCGGAACCTTGGAGGATCCAATCTAGAGCTCCGGCAGAGCTGTTCTGTCAGGGAAACTTTTCTCCCAGAGGGTGAAATCATCGCCATCGTCATCACCAACGCTCCTCTCATCGGGAGAGGGCAATCTCCATCAACATCTTCATCAGCACCATCTCATCTCAAAACCCTAGTTCATCTATTATATCCAATTCTTGTCTCCAAGTCCGGGATTGGTGCTAGTAGGTTGCTAGTAGTGTTAATTACTCCTTGTAGTTGATGCTAGTTGGTTTAATTGGTGGAAGATCATATGTTCAGATCCTTTATGCATATTATTACCCCTCTGATTATGAACATGTTTATGCTTTGTGAGTAGTTACTTTTGTTCCCGAGGACATGGGAGAAGTCTTGCTATTAGTAGTCATGTGAATTTCGTATTCGTTCGATATTTTGATGAGATGTATCTTGTCTAGCCTCTAGTGGTGTTATGTGAACGTCGACTACATAACACTTCACCATTATTTGGGCCTAGAGGAAGGCATTGGGAAGTAATAAGTAGATGATGGGTTGCTAGAGTGACAGAAGCTTAAACCCTAGTTTATGCGTTGCTTCGTAAGGGGCTGATTTGGATCCATATGTTTCATGCTATGGTTAGGTTTACCTTAATACTTTTGTTGTAGTTGCGGATGCTTGCAATAGAGGTTAATCATAAGTGGGATGCCTGTTCAAGTAAGAACAGCACCCAAGCACCGGTCCACCCACATGTCAAATTATCAAAGTACCAAACGCGAATCATATGAACATGATGAAAACTAGCTTGACGATATTCCCATGTGTCCTCGGGAGCGCTTTTCCTTATATAAGATTTTGTCCAGGCTTGTCCTTTGCTACAAAAAGGATTGGGCCACCTTGCTGCACTTTATTTACTTTTGTTACTTGTTGCTCGTTACAAATGATCTTATCACAAAATTATCTGTTACCACTTATGTCAGTACTTGCAGAGAATACCTTGCTGAAAACCGCTTAGCATTTCCTTCTGCTCCTCGTTGGGTTCGACACTCTTACTTATCGAAAGGACTACTATCGGTGTCAAAACCGGCGGATCTCGGGTAGGGGGTCCCGAACTGTGCGTCTAGGCCGGATGGTAACAGGAGGCAGGGGACACGATGTTTTACCCAGGTTCGGGCCCTCTTGATGGAGGTAAAACCCTACGTCCTGCTTGATTAGTATTGATGATATGGGTAGTACAAGAGTATATCTACCACGAGATCGGAGAGGCTAAACCCTAGAAGCTAGCCTATGGTATGATTGTATGTTGTGGTTGTTGTCCTACGGACTAAAACCCTTCGGTTTATATAGACACTGGAGAGGGTTAGGGTTACACAAGGTCGGTTACAAAGGAGGAGATATCCATATCCGTATTGCCTAGCTTGCCTTCCACGCCAGTAGAGTCCCATCCGGACACGAGACAAAGTCTTCAATCTTGTATCTTCATAGTCCAACAGTCCGGCCAAAGGATATAGTCCGGCTGTCTGGAGACCCCCTAATCCAGGACTCTCACAGTAGCCCCTGAACCAGGCTTCAATGACGATGAGTCCGGCACGCAGTATTGTCTTCGGCATTGCAAGGCGGTTTCCTTCTCCGAATACATCACAGAAGAATTTGAATACAAGGATAGTGTCCAACCCTGCAAAATAAGTTCCACATTCCATCGTAGAGAGAATAATATTTTCGCAGATCTAATTTGCTGGCTTGTTTTGGCAGCATGACGTTATGTCATGGCCCGGTGATTATTCGAACCGTTTCCTTTAACCAGCCCCGCACATAACGCGAGGCAGCTTTTCGACACGTCTTGTCAAAGCAGAGATCGTGTCCCTTTATTACGGGATTCTCATCAATACGGGCATGGGTAACCCAACCACGCCATCAATTACGGTGCTTGGGGGATAAGCGAGTTTTACCAGGCAAGTGGGGATGCTTAGCTTCGTCCGCCCATATAAAGGGATAAGGATTCACCTTTCTATCCACGCCTTCTTCCTCCTTCGCTAGTCCGTTTTCGCACACTCGAACTCTAGCGCCCAAGTCCGCTCTTTCCACCTCAACCTTCTCCAACCATGTCCGGAGCGGGAGGCAGGTGGATGGTCTCCTCCGTCACGGAGGGAGACATCACAAAGCTGCGCGGAGCCGGATACTTAGCGCAAACATCGTGCATCGGCTGCCCGCTGCGGGGCAGATCGTCCCTACCCCGGAACCTCACAAGAGGGTAGTTTTCCTTCACCACTTCCTGCGCGGACTAGAGTTTCCCCTCCATCCATTCGTCCGTGGTCTCATGTTCTACTACGGGCTGGACTTTCATGATCTGGCCCCGAACTTCATCCTCAACATTTCGGCGTTCATTGTCGTGTGTGAGGCTTTCCTCCGCATCCGGCCCCACTTCGGCCTGTGGTTAAAGACCTTCAATATCAAGCCGAAGGTAGTACGAGGCCAACAAGAAGAATGCGGCGGAGCCATGGTGGGCAAGATGCCCAACGTCACATGGCTCGAAGGCTCCTTCGTGGAGACAATAAAGGGATGGCAATCGGCGTGGTTCTACATCACCGAGCCGCGCGACGCCAAATGGGCGGCAGCCCCTGAGTTTCGATCTGGATTCCCAACACGGCTCACTTCCTGGAAAGATAAGGGCTTGTCGTGGGGTTCATCGGTGGAGCTGGATGGACTCCAGAAATGTATCCGGAGCATGGCGAGCAAGAAGCTCAAGCTTGTCAACATAGTCCAAGTTATGGTCATCCGCCGGATCCTCCCGTGTCAACAACGGGATTTTACCTTGTGGGAGTTCGACCCGGCCCAGCACCAGACTCTGAGCGAGCTCTTCGATACGACGCACAAGGATGTCTGGAAGGTGCTGTTCAAGGGCGCCGAGGTCCCCCCTTCTCTCACCGAGGACCGCAGACTAAGCGCAAAGCGCCTAGCGCGTTCGGTGAGTTCAATACGTCCCGTAGGACATTTATTTTCCCTAGCTTAATTATGCGCGGGGTATAATCTCCATGCCTTTGATAGGACTGGGTGGAGATGTCGGGGCAGATTAACTGTCCGGCCCCTTTTCCCGAAGAGACTGCGGGCGCTCTCCTGACGGAGATGCTGGCTCCGGCTCCTTACAAGGTGCCGGAGAAGACCAAGAAAGCCAAGGGAACCCGAAAGAGTTCCCGGTGCCAGGTGTTATCGGACTTATCGTACGATAACTCTGCGGCACACTCTTCCCCCGAAGACGAGGAGGAAAAGAAGATGCTCCCCCTCTAGGCGGGGGAGACAAGAAAAGGAAGGCCGCCCCAACTGGGGAGGCCGAAGGGTCCAAGAAGGGAAGGACTCTACTTCCGGATAGTTCCACTGCCGCCGACGAAGGCGAAGACAAGTGGTTGCCCAGGGCCAAGCCCCCGGGGAGATCGTAAGTATTTGGTTACCAGAGTAACTCATAGAATTCCTTTGTCGCACTGTTTTCCCTGACATCGAACATAATTATGCAGGCCGCCACGAGCCAATATCTAGGTATCATCGGACGGCTCCCTGGGCTCGTCGGACATGGACAGCGACCCAGTCCCGACCGCCACCTCCCCTCATCCTGCCGACGACGCCGAGGTGCTGTCTCAAGAGGCACCGGACCGAGGGGAGACAGTCCCGGAGGTGCCTCAAGGAGACCTTCCAGACTCCGGGAGCCGAGGGGACGGGGCCCCTGAGAGCTCTGAGTTCGGCCCTCAGCCAAACATTGCGCCGGAACCTCCAGTGGTTCCAGGCTCGGGCAGGCGGCCTCCTTCTAAGAGGGGCAAGACGCCTGTGCCAGTGACCTCTGTCCATCCAGAGGCGCCGGACAATCTGCTAGAAGCGCTTCGCAGCGCTTCCATCGATGAGGAGCACCGCACTATCATGAGTGCGGTGATCCAGAAGGTTCAGTCCGCCAAGAGCGGATTGACTGAAGCCTGTGCCAGCCTTCTAACATGCTTTGAGGTAAGTGTTTTAAAATGTAGTAGAAATATTACCGCATAGACAGTAGCCCCTGATGCTTTGTTCGGTGTTCACAAAGAAAAGACGAACAGAGGATCAAATAATATCGCAGGAGTCTAATATAAGTGTGTCAATATGCATATGCAGGCTTCGCTGCTGGCGTCCGCCGCACTGACTGCGGAGGTCGCTGTACTGAAGCAGGACCTCGAGGGGTCTAGGAAAGAGCTCGGCCTTGCCAAGAGCCAGCTCGAGGAGAACAAGGGTAAGTAATACCCTATCTATAGATATGTATATATAAAAGAAGATGCGATTGCAAAATGACAGGATCATCGTATATTTACCAGGGGCCACGACCGAGGTGGCTACCCTGAAGCAAGAGCTAACCAAGGCCGAAGATAAAGCAGCCAAGGAGCACGCCGAGCGAGAGAAGCATGAGGCTCGGGTGGGCGAGGTGCAGTAAGAGCTCCAAGCTCTCGTGGCGAAGCACGAGGCATTGGAGCTTGACTCAAAGACGTGGGTGTCGGTGTAAAAACCGGCGGATCTCGGGTAGGGGGTCCCAAACTGTGCGTCTAGGCCCGATGGTAACAGGAGGTAGGGGACACAATGTTTTACCCAGGTTCGGGCCCTCTTGATGGAGGTAAAACCCTATGTCCCGCTTGATTGATATTGATGATATGTGTAGTACAAGAGTAGATCTACCACGAGATCAGAGAGGCTAAACCCTAGAAGCTAGCCTATGGTATGATTGTATGTTATGGTTGTTGTTGTCCAACGGACTAAAACCCTTTGGTTTATATAGACACCGGAGAGGGTTAGGGTTACACAAGGTCGGTTACAAAGGAGGAGATATGCATATCCGTATTGCCTAGCTTGCCTTCCATGCCAAGTAGAGTCCCATCCGGACACGAGACGAAGTCTTCAATCTTGTATCTTCATAGTCTAACAATCCGGCCGATGGAGATAGTCCGGCTGTCCGGAGACCCCTTAATGCAGGACTCCCTCAGTAGCCCCTGAACCAGGCTTCAATGATGATGAGTCTGACACGCAGTATTGTCTTTGGCATTGCAAGGCGGGTTCCTTCTCCGAATACATCACAGAAGAATTTGAATACGAGGATAGTATCCGACCCTGCAAAATAAGTTCCACATACCGCCGTAGAGAGAATAATATTTTCGCAAATCCAATCCGCTGACTTGTTTTGGCAGCATGACGTTATGTCATGGCCCGGTGATTATTCGAACCATTTTTCTTCAACCAGCTCCACACACAACGCGAGGCGGTTTCTTGACACGTCTTGTCAAAGCAGAGATTGTGCTCCCCCAATTACGGGATTCTCATTAATGCGGTCATGGGTAACCCAACCCTGTCTAGGACTCCTTGATTATAGGCAAGTCCTAAACGGCTACGGAGAGGACGCTTGATATTCACCCTCTTTATAAAGGGACAAGATTTTTGCTTTTTCCCTCTCATGCTCAATCGAACCCTTCCCCCGCCTCGAGTTCTAACACCCAAAGCCCAGGTTAGGTGCTCCGGATCTTCAATCATGTCCGGATCCAGCCTTCAAGGCCGATGGATGCCCTCCTCTGTTACGGAAGAGGACATCAAGAAGTTGAGGGAGGCCAGATACCTGACTGCCGAGGTTTCGCATCAGCTGCCTGCTCGAGGGCAGGTCGTCCCTACTCCCAAACCCAATGAGAACGTCGTGTTCGTCTCCCACTTCCTCCGAGGCCTAGGCCTCACTCTGGATCCCTTCATCAGGGGTTTGATGTTCTATTACGGGCTAGATTTGCACGATCTAGCTCCGGACTCCTTTCTCCACATCTCGACATTTATTGTTGTGTGTGAGGCCTTCCTCCGCATTACCCCTCACTTCGGCCTGTGGCTCAAGACCTTTGAAGTGAAGCCGAAGATGATCGAGGGGCAACATGAAGTGTGCGGAGGTGCATCAATAGGCAAGATGGCAGGAGCCCCATGGCCGAAAGGTTCCTTTCCAGAGGTGTCTTAATTATGGCAACGGGAGTGGTTTTACGTCACGGCTCCCAGAAGTGCCAAGTGGGCGGCTGCCCCCGCTTTCCGCTCGGGCCCCCCACCACAACTGATGTCATGGATTAGCAGAGGTCTGAGCTGGGGTCCAGCCAAGGACGTGCCTATACTGCAAAGCCGCATTCGAGATCTCTTCGAGGGAGATTTTAATTTGGTTGTGGTAATACGAGTTATGTTGGTTCGTCAAGTCCAGCCTTGCAAACGCCGGCCCCTTCACTTGTGGGAGTTCAACCCAGAGGGACCGCGTGCCATTCAAAGTTTCCTCGGCCTGATGCATGAGGAGATGTACAAGTCGTTCTTCTGACCTCAAGTAGAGTGTACGGATATTACCGAGGACGTGGGCCTGAGCAGTAACCGCGCCGCCGAACAAGTAAGAAATCCTCCGGCCGAACACACTGTCTTTTATTCATCATGAAGTTATTTCCGAGAGTTCGCTCTTTGACCAGGACTAGCTAACAAAGGCGAAGATGATTTGGTGTTTGGCCCCCCTCCCTGAGGGTTTGGAAAATCCGGTATTGGAAAAGATGCTCGAGGTCGCAGCTTGCCCGGAGCCCTCGAAGGAAGATACGGGAGGGGGGGGGGGATAATACGGGCGGACGCGGGCCCCCATCGTTGCCAGTTCCAACCGAGGGAATGAGCGTCTCCATGAAGGAGGATAACCGGGGGAGAAAAAGGACTGCTTCCGAGGATCCGAAAGCTGAGGCCTCCAAACGGGAGAAGAAGTCTCCCACAGAGGGTCCTGCCTGGGGGGTGCTTTTGCCTCACAAAGTCCACGGGGGGATCAGCCCTCCAACGAGTCGTAAGTGATCCAAAATACTTTAATAGTGAAGGTATGCTATCTTTTTTCTGGGAAAATAACCACCGCATATATCTTGCAGTTCGGGCCTTAGCGCCTCTCAGCTGAGCTCGTCTTCGGGGGATCTTCTTCCAGAGATGATGGAGAGCGAAACGCCTCCCCCGGACTCCTCCGCTCAAGAAGCGGGCGACCCCGAAGTGTCGTCACGGAGGGCCTCTCCGGATCCGGTGAGGCCAGAAGATAATCCTATAGACCCCCGAAGTCCCCAGCGTCCGGCTCCCGAAGAGAGCAAACAAAAGAGTCCAACACCGTCTGGTATGCGGTCGGACGTGCTGAGGGAGCTGGTGGGGCGAGCGGCCATCTCAGAAGAACACCGTAAGCTGATGGGTACGGTGATGGAGAGAATTTCGTCCGCCGAAAGCGGATTACATGAAGCCTTTATGAGTCTACTGACAGGCTTTGAGGTACGTGAGATAATATGTGATAGTACTGCACATGTTAGGTGTGCCCTGTGTAGATAGTAGCCCCTGAGACTCTGGTTGTCGTCGAGAACGGCGGCGAACAGAGGATCATAGTCCCATGCAATAACCAGACTGCCCTTATGTGCAGGTGGTGGAAGCTCCGGTGGCTAGCCGGACTGGTGAGTTTGCCGAATTAAAACGGCAACTGGATGCGGCAGACGCCGACATCGGGCTTGTTAACAAGAGGCTTGACGAGGCACGGGGTAATGCGGCTGCTTTGAAGGTGGCCGAAGAGTTGAGAGCCGAGAAGGCCGCACATTGCAAGAGCCAAGAGAAGATGGCCATGATAGCCGTAGATTTAAAAGACACTGCCGATTGTTGCCGGCTCCTAGAAAAAGAAAACCGAGCGAAGGCAACGGACCTTGAGAAGGCCACGATGGCGGACAAAGACACCCGCTCTGCTATGAGAGTGAAGAAGGAGGAGATGCGGGAAGCCGGGGAAATTGTGGCTGGGAAGCCCTTCATGCTACGGAGGAAGTTCGGAGATCCACGGTATGCCCTTCAACAGATGCGTATATGGACTTGGCGGCGAGCGCTGCCAATGCGGCCAAATACTTCCAAGGTCAAACAGATCGTGAAGTGGACAAGCTATTCGGGTCACAATTCAATGTTCCAGAGCGTCCACTTCCATTGACTGATCAGCTAGCCGAATGGGCCGAACTAAATAGGTTGTCCGTACTCGCCATGAGGTCTGTCGTGGATCAGCTATGGCCGGAAAAGCCAAAGCCGAACAGCTATTTCAGTTTAGTGCAGCGGTACCTTGGTGCGGTGCTACGCATTAATGCGATGAAGAGGTCGGCATGCATAGAAGGCTCGCGGATGGCCCTTGCCCGTGTTAAAGCATACTAGCGGAGATGGACGCTACCACTGTTGCTGCGCAGGGTTCGGCCATAGGCCGAGTGGCTGCCGAGCACTATTTCAAAGAAGTTCTCGAGGGTGCTCATTTGATAGAGGCCCAGTGCTCGAAGAATATTATGTTTGAGTGATATGCTTTTATGAAATTTTATAAGGCTATGTTTATACTTTTGCCTGAAAGTAGTATGATGCCTCCTGTGCGGCCATTTATGTATACATGTGTGTAACCTGAAAGATTGCAGCCGTCGGTTCAATCCCCATGCATATAATGCGGAGGTGCTTGCGAAAAACGCGTGTTCACACTTAACCTAACGTCTTGGTCCTATTAAGGAGGTGATAGTGTAGCGAATGAGGCAACCAGACTATAATGCTTTAACACTTTCACTTAGCCATAGGAGTTTGACAGTGGGGCTACTAGATAGCCCCTGGTGGCTCCGCACTCTCCTGATCTCGGGGTGCATACATGCCTGGCCGGAAAACGGCCCTTCGTTAAGGCGGAGGAATTCTAACATTCCGATAGGTCATCGAGTGGTTGACCAGTCTCACGCTATGTCATGACAGTCAGTTTTCGGCTTTCTCTACTGAGGTGCTCATCCGGATGAACCAGGGCACAATCGCAGTAGTTCTCCTGGTCCTGCCTTAGCCGATAAAGCGGAACGTAAGGAACCAAAACACAGGAGCCGGGCAAACCCGACATTTGACCAAAGACAAACTCGCGACGCCGAACACTCCCTAAGGTATTCGGTCTTTATGGTATAAACCGGGCCTAAATAGTGCCCTTTGTAAGAAGCCCCTTGTGTCCAGGTACGCGCATTATTCTGACGTGGCCACATGCCAAGACATCAGCATCCTTCTCAATTGTGCTGAGAATTCGGTGGATGTGTATCAACAAGAGACAGTAAAAAAGGTTTACGCAGGGTCTTAATCTAAAAAGAATCCTTGGAACGGGTCCCTACTGCACGTCTGCGCCTGTGTCTCCGTTGTGCCGTATCCTGGACGGGTGTAGCACGATGGTCATCTGTAAAAGAGAGGAATTTAGGTGAAAAAGTTGTCGTGCAGGGAGATAGTTTTTAAAGAAACCATGTATAACTAGAAATGAGTATAAATTGCCACTTGTCTGTGCGCGTTGGGCCCCTTGTATTTGTAATAGGGGTGTGGCCATCAATCCGGTATAAATTACATATAGCAGCGCCGGACTCGTCTAACCGCGTCCGTGGTCTTGACGACCTATCAAATACTTTAGTTGGCGAGGCCGTTTTTGGTGTGCGGCTGCCAAGGCAGTCGCATTCTCTTCGGCACGCAAGGATCGCTTAATACTCCCGTTCACTGTAATGATGCCGCGTGGACCGGGCATCTTGAGCGTCAGGGAAGCGTAATGTGGTATTGCATTAAAGCAAGCAAAAGCTTCGCGTCCAAGTAGTGCTTGATAGCCACTTTGGAACGAAGCGATGTGGAAGGCTAAACGTTCGCTACGGAAGTTATCGGGGAAGCCGAATATAACCTTTAGTAGTAGGGAGCCCGTGCAATGAGCCCCTGGGCCTGGCATTACTCCTTTCAAGGTAGTATTGCTATGGCGAATTTTTGTTGGGTCTATCCCCATTTCGCGGATTGTATCCTGGTATATCAGGTTTAGACTGTTGCCACCGTCCATCAGGACTCGCGTGAAGTGGCATCCGTCAATTATTGGGTCTAATACCAGGGCGGCCCCTCCTGCACGCCGGATACTTGCTGAGTAATCACGATGGTCGAAAGTGATCGTTTGAGACGACCAGTGGCAGGACTCCGCGGTGATAGGCCCTTGGGCAAATTTTTCTGGGAGTGCCATTTTGTTTCTCCCCTTGATCATGTACAACACGTTTACTGTTTTGACTTCTGGTGGAAATTTCTTGTGTTCCCCAGTGTCTTGCTTGAGAGGCTCATCCTCGTCTTCGCTTGGTGTATCCTCCCCCTTGTGTACGGCGTTGAGCTTGCACTAGTAGAAAAAGGGTCAAATGTGAAGCACATTAGTGCCGGTTTGAATTTGAGCCGGCACTAATGTGACCATTAGTGCCGGTTCCAACGGCTAGGCGGGCGGGCATCATTAGTACCGGTTCATGGGCAACCTTTAGTACCGGTTCATGACACGAACCGGTACTAATGAGGCTAGTGCGGCTGTGGTCAGGCTGGGGCCCCCACGAAGACCTTTAGTACCGGTTCATGGCATGAACCGGTACTAGAGTTTCTTAGTAAGCTGATTTTTAGTACCACCTCGCCAAGAGAGAGGCAGTATGAGCGGTTTATAAGCCGTGAGTGCAGAGACAATGACAAAGAGGCGCAATGCTCACCTGCACGTTGATTAGCTTCAAGCCTTTCGGAATAGCATAGATTGCACTGAGCTATGTGCAGTGCAGTCTACACTATTCCGAAAGGCTTGAAGCAAATTAACCAGCATTGCACCTCTTTTTTTATTGTTAATAACTTATTTGAACTCCGGACTTCTTGTGTTCCGTATGCAGCATTCAAAGCGACGTCATCAACTTCCAACATGTTCTGACATCATTTGTTGTTTTTCAGTCATTTACCGAATTGTTTAAAGAGCTAAATGACCGTGAAATTGAAAATCTCTACAAAATGAACTGTGAAAATGTTGAAATTTAGCATGGTATCATCATTTCACCCGCATAGAATGTGCGAAAGAGTAGAGAGGGTCACGGCAAAAACTGGATGCACTTCGTGTATAAACTGGACAAACTCTTTCGGAGTATCAGGGTTTCGGACGAGAACTCATCTGTTACACGGGCACTTCAATGTTTTTTAAACTTATTTGAACTCCGGACTTCTTTTGTGTTCAGTATGCAGCATTCAAAGCGACGTCATCAATTTCCAACATGTTTTGACATCATTTGTTTTTCAGTCATTTACCGAATTGTTTAAAGAGCTAAATGACCGTGAAATTGAAAATCACTACAAAATGAACTGTGAAAATGTTGAAACTTGGCATGCTATCATCATTTCACCCGCATAGCATGTGCGAAAGAGTAGAGAGGGTCACGGCAAAAATTGGACGCACTCCGTGTACAAACTGGACAATCTCTTTCGGAGTATCAGGGTTTCGGACAAGAACTCATCTGTTACACGGGCACTTCAATGTTTTTTAAACTTATTTGAACTCTGGACTTCTTTTGTGTTCAGTATGCAGCATTCAAAGCGACTTCAACAATTTCCAACATGTTCTGACATCATTTGTTGTTTTTGGGTCATTTACCTAATTGTTTAGAGAGCTAAATGACCGTGAAATTGAAAACCACTACAAAATGAACTCTGAAAATGTTGAAACTTGGCATGGTATCATCATTTCACCCGCATAGCATGTGCGAAAGACTAGAGAGGGTCACGGCAAAAGATGGACGCACTTCATGTATAAACTGGACAAACTCTTTTGGAGTATCAGGGTTTCGGACGAGAACTCATCTGTTACACGGGCACTTCACTGTTTTTTAAACTTATTTGAACTCCGTGAAGGAAATATGCCCTAGAGGCAATAATAATATTATTATTTTATTTCCTTATATCATGATAAATGTTTATTATTCATGCTAGAATTGTATTATCCGGAAACATAATACTTGTGTGAATACATAGACAAACCAAAATGTCACTAGTATGCCTCTACTTGACTAGCTCGTTAATCGAAGATGGTTATGTTTCCTAACCATAGACATGTGTTGTCATTTGATTAATGGGATCACATCATTAGGAGAATGATGTGATTGACATGACCCATTCCATTAGCATAGCACCCGATCGTTTAGTATGTTGCTATTGCTTTCTTCATGACTTATACATGTTCCTATGACTATGAGATTATGCAACTCCCGTTTACCGGAGGAACACTTTATGTGCTACCAAACGCCACAACGTAACTGGGTGATTATAAAGTAGCTCTACAGGTGTCTCCAAAGGTGAATGTTGGGTTGGCGTATTTCGAGATTAGGATTTGTCACTCCGATTGTCGGAGAGGTATCTCTGGGCCCTCTCGGTAATGCACATCACATAAACCTTGCAAGCATTACAACTAATGAGTTAGTTGCAAGATGATGTATTACGAAACGAGTAAAGATACTTGCCGGTAACGAGATTGAACTGGGTATTGAGATACCGACGATCGAATCTCGGGCAAGTAACATACCGATGACAAAGGGAACAACGTATGTTGTTATGCGGTCTGACCCATAAAGGTCTTCGTAGAATATGTAGGAGCCAATATGAGCATCCAGGTTCCGCTATTGGTTATTGACCGGAGACGTGTCTCGGTCATGTCTACATTGTTCTCGAACCCGTAGGGTCCGCACGCTTAAGGTTTCGATGACAGTTATATTATGAGTTTATGAGTTTTGATGTACCGAAGTTAGTTCGGAGTCCCGGATGTGATCACGGACATGACGAGGAGTCTCGAAATGGTCGAGACATAAAGATTGATATATTGGACGGCTATATTCAGACACCGAAAGTGTTCCGGGTGATTTCGGAGAAAACCGGAGAGCCGGAGGGTTTCCGGAACCCCCCGGGAGAAGTAATGGGCCATATGGGCCTTAGTGGAGAGAGAGAGGGGCAGCCAAAGGTGGGCCGCACGCCTCCTCCCCCCTGGTCCGAATTGGACTAGGAGAGGGGGGGCGGCGCCCCCCTTTCCTTCTCCCTCCCCACTTCTTTCCCCCTCCTAGTAGGAGTCCTACTCCTACTAGGAGGAGGACTCCTCCTTGGCGCGCCATAGGGGCCGGCCGGCCTTCTCCCCTTGATCCTTTATATACGGGGGCAGGGGGCACCCCTAGACACAAGTTGATCCACGTGATCATATTCTTAGCCGTGTGCGGTGCCCCCTTCCACCATAATCCTCGATAATATTATAGCGGTGCTTAGGCGAAGCCCTACGATGGTAGTACATCAAGATCGTCACCATGCCATTGTGCTGACGGAACTCTTCCCCGACACTTTGCTGGATCGGAGTCCGGGGATCATCATTGAGCTGAACGTGTGCTAGAACTCGGAGGTGCCGTAGTTTCGGTGCTTGATCGGTCGGGCCGTGAAGACGTACGAGGGTAACGCTTGTGCTAACGCTTCCGCTGTCGGTCTACAAGGGTACGTACATCACACTCTTCCCTCGTTGCTATGCATCAGCATGATCTTGCCTGTGCGTAGGAATTTTTTTTGAAATTACTACGTTCCCCAACAGTGGCATCAGAACCTAGGTTTTATGTGTTGATGTTATATGCACGAGTGGAACACAAGTGAGTTGTGGGCGATATAAGTCATACTGCTTACCAGCATGTCATACTTTGGTTCGGCGGTATTGTTGGACGAAGCGGCCCGGACCGACATTACGCGTACGCTTACGCGAGACTGGTTCTCCCGACGTGCTTTGCACAAAGGTGGCTAGCGGGTGACAGTTTCTCCAACTTTAGTTGAACCAAGTGTGGCTACGCCCGGTCCTTGCGAAGGTTAAAACAGCACCAACTTGACAAACTATCGTTGTGGTTTTGATGCGTAGGTAAGATTGGTTCTTGCTTAAGCCCGTAGCAGCCACGTAAAACTTGCAACAACAAAGTAGAGGACGTCTAACTTGTTTTTGCAGGGCATGTTGTGATGTGATATGGTCAAGACATGATGCTGAATTATATTATATGAGATGATCATGTTTTGTAACCAAGTTATCGGCAACTGGCAGGAGCCATATGGTTGTCGCTTTATTGTATGCAATGCAATTGCGCTGTAATGCTTTACTTTATCACTAAACGGTAGCGATAGTCATGGAAGCATAAAATTGGCGAGACGACAACGATGCTACGATGGTGATCAAGGTGTCGCGCTGGTGACGATGGTGATCACGACGGTGCTTCGAAGATGGAGATCACTAGCACAAGATGATGATGGCCATATCATATCACTTATATTGATTGCATGTGATGTTTATCTTTTATGCATCTTATCTTGCTTTGATTGACGGTAGCATTTTGAGATGATCTCTCACTAATTATGAAGAAGTGTTCTCCCTGAGTATGCGTTGTTGCAAAAGTTCTTCGTGCTGAGACACCACGTGATGATCGGGTGTGATAGGCTCTACGTTCAAATACAACGGGTGCAAAACAGTTCACACGCAGAATACTCAGGTTATACTTGACGAGCCAAGCATATACAGATATGGCCTCGGAACACAGAGACCGAAAGGTCGAGCGTGAATCATATAGTAGATATGATCAACATGGCGATGTTCACCAATGAAACTGCTCCATCTCACGTGATGATCGGACATGGTTTAGTTGATTTGGATCACGTAATCACTTAGAGGATTAGAGGGATGTCTGTCTAAGTGGGAGTTCTTTAGTAATATGATTAATTGAACCTAAATTTATCATGAACCTAGTACCTGATAGTATCTTTCTTGTTTGATTGTAGATAGATGGCCCGTGCTGTTGTTCTGTTGAATTTTAATGCGTTCCTTGAGAAAGCAAAGTTGAAAGATGATGGTAGCAATTACACGGACTGGGTCCATAACTTGAGGATTATCCTCATTGCTGCACAGAAGAATTACGTCCTGGAAGCACCGCTGGGTGCCAGGCCTGCTACTGGAGCAATACCAGATGTTATGAACGTCTGGCAAAGCAAAGCTGATGACTACTCGATAGTTCAATGTGCCATGCTTTACAGCTTAGAATCGGGACTTCAACGATGTTTTAAACGTCATGGAGCATATGAGATGTTCCAGGAGTTGAAGTTAATATTTCAAGCAAATGCCCGGATTGAGAGATATGAAGTCTCCAATAAGTTCTATAGCTGCAAGATGGAGGAGAACAGTTCTGTCAGTGAGCATATACTCAAAATGTCTGGGTATAATAATCACTTGATTCAATTGGGAGTTAATCTTCGAGATGACTGCGTCATTGACAGAATTCTCCAATCACTCCCACCAAGCTACAAGAGCTTCGTGATGAACTATAATATGCAAGGGATGAATAAGACTATTCCCGAGCTCTTCGCAATGCTGAAAGTTGCGGAGGTAGAAATCAAGAAGGAGCATCAAGTGTTGATGGTCAACAAGACCACTAGTTTCAAGAAAAAGGGCAAAGGGAAGTAGAAGGGGAACTTCAAAAAGAACAGCAAGCAAGTTGCTACTCAAGAGAAGAAACCCAAACCTGGACCTAAGCCTGAAACAGAGTGCTTCTACTGCAAGCAGACTGGTCACTGGAAGCGGAACTGCCCCAAGTATTTGGCGGATAAGAAGGATGGCAAGGTGAACAAAGGTATATGTGATATACATGTTATTGATGTGTACCTTACTAATGCTCGCAGTAGCACCTGGGTATTTGATACTGGTTCTGTTGCTAATATTTGCAACTCGAAACAGGGACTACGGATTAAGCGAAGATTGGCTAAGGACGAGGTGACGATGCGCGTGGGAAATGGTTCCAAAGTCGATGTGATCGCAGTCGGCACGCTACCTCTACATCTACCTTCGGGATTAGTATTAGACCTAAATAATTGTTATTTGGTGCCAGCGTTAAGCATGAACATTATATCTGGATCTTGTTTGATGCGAGACGGTTATTCATTTAAATCAGAGAATAATGGTTGTTCTATTTATATGAGTAATATCTTTTATGGTCATGCACCCTTAAAGAGTGGTCTATTCTTATTAAATCTCGATAGTAGTGACACACATATTCATAGTGTTGAAGCCAAAAGATGCAGAGTTGATAATGATAGTGCAACTTATTTGTGGCACTGCCGTTTGGGTCATATCGGTGTAAAGCGCATGAAGAAACTCCATACTGATGGGCTTTTGGAACCACTTGATTATGAATCACTTGGTACTTGTGAACCGTGCCTTATGGGTAAGATGACAAAAACACCGTTCTCCGGTACTATGGAGAGAGCAACAGATTTGTTGGAAATCATACATACAGATGTATGTGGTCCGATGAATGTTGAGGCTCGTGGCGGATATCATTATTTTCTCACCTTCACAGATGACTTAAGCAAATATGGGTATATCTACTTAATGAAACATAAGTCTGAAACATTTGAAAAGTTCAAAGAATTTCAGAGTGAAGTTGAAAATCATCCTAACAAGAAAATAAAATTCCTACGATCTGATCATGGAGGAGAATATTTGAGTTACGAGTTTGGTGTACATTTGAAACAATGTGGAATAGTTTCGCAACTCACGCCACCCGGAACACCACAGCGTAATGGTGTGTCCGAACGTCGTAATCGTACTTTACTAGATATGGTGCGATCTATGATGTCTCTTACTGATTTACCGCTATCATTTTGGGGATATGCTCTAGAGACGGCCGCATTCACGTTAAATAGGGCACCATCAAAATCCGTTGAGACGACGCCTTATGAACTGTGGTTTGGCAAGAAACCAAAGTTGTCATTTCTAAAAGTTTGGGGCTGCGATGCTTATGTGAAAAAGCCTCAACCTGATAAGCTCGAACCTAAATCGGAGAAATGTGTCTTCATAGGATATCCAAAGGAAACTATTGGATACACCTTCTATCACAGATCTGAAGGCAAGACTTTTGTTGCTAAATTCGGAAACTTTCTGGAGAAGGAGTTTCTCTCGAAAGAAGTGAGTGGGAGGAAAGTAGAACTTGACGAGGTAACTGTACCTGCTCCCTTATTGGAAAGTAGTACATCACAGAAACCTGTTTCTGTGACACCTACACCAATTAGTGAGGAAGCTAATCATAATGATCATGAAACTTCAGAACAAGATACTACTGAACCTCATAGATCAACCAGAGTAAGATCCGCGCCAGAGTGGTACGGTAATCCTGTTCTGGAAGTCGCTACTAGATCATGATGAACCTACGAACTATGAAGAAGCGATGGTGAGCCTAAATTCCGCAAAATGGCTTGAAACCATGAAATCTGAGATGGGATCCATGTATGAGAACAAAGTATGGACTTTGGTTGACTTGCCCAATGATCGGCAAGCAATTCAGAATAAATGGATCTTCAAGAAGAAGACTAACGTTGACGGTAATATTACTGTCTACAAAGCTCGACTTGTCGCAAAAGGTTTTCGGCAAGTTCAAGGGATTGACTACGATGAGACCTTCTCACCCATAGCGATGCTTAAGTCTGTCTGAATCATGTTAGCAATTGCCGCATTTTATGATTATGAAATTTGGCAAATGGATGTCAAAACTGCATTCCTGAATGGATTTCTGCAAGAAGAGTTGTATATGATGCAGCCAGAAGGTTTTGTCGATCCAAAAGGAGCTAACAAAGTGTGCAAGCTCCAACGATCCATTTATGGACTAGTGCAAGCCTCTCGGAGTTGGAATAAACGCTTTGATAGTGTGATCAAAGCATTTGGTTTCATACAGACTTTTGGAGAAGCCTGTATTTACAAGAAAGTGAGTGGGAGATCTGTAGCATTTCTGATATTATATGTAGATGACATATTACTAATCGGAAATGATATAGAATTTCTGGATAGCATAAAAGGATACTTGAATAAAAGTTTTTCAATGAAAGACCTCGGTGAAGCTGCCTACATATTGGGCATCAAGATCTATAGAGACAGATCGAGACGCTTAATTGGACTTTCACAAAGCACATACCTTTACAAAGTTTTGAAAAAGTTCAAAATGGATCAAGCAAAGAAAGGATTCTTGCCTGTGTTACAAGGTGTGAAATTGAGTAAGACTCAAAGTCCGACCAATGCAGAAGATAGAGAGAAAATGAAAGATGTTCCCTATGCTTCAGCCATAGGCTCTATCATGTGTGCAATGCTGTGTATCAGACCTGATGTGTGTCTTGCTATAAGTCTAGCAGGGAGGTACCAAAGTAATCCAGGAGTGGATCACAGGACAGCAGTCAAGAACATCCTCAAATACCTAAAAAGGACTAAGGATATGTTTCTCATATATGGATGTGACAAAGACCTCATCGTAAATGGTTACGTTGATGCAAGCTTTGACACTGATCCGGACGATTCTAAATCGCAAACCGGATACATGTTTACATTAAACGGTGGAGCTGTTAGTTGGTGCAGTTCTAAACAAAGCATTGTGGCGGGATCTACATGTGAAGCGGAGTACATAGCTGCTTCGGAAGCAGCAAACGAAGGAGTCTGGATGAAGGAGTTCATATCCGATCTAGGTGTCATACCTAGTGCATCGGGTCCAATGAAAATCTTTTGTGACAATACTGGTGCAATTGCCTTGGCAAAGGAATCCAGATTTCACAAGAGAACCAAGCACATCAAGAGACGCTTCAATTCCATCCGGGATCTAGTCCTGGTGGGAGACATAGAGATTTGCAAGATACAGACGGATCTGAATGTAGCAGACCCGTTGACTAAGCCTCTTCCACGAGCAAAACATGATCAGCACCAAAGCTCCATGGGTGTTAGAATCATTACTGTGTAATCTAGATTATTGACTCTAGTGCAAGTGGGAGACTGAAGGAAATATGCCCTAGAGGCAATAATAATGTTATTACTTTATTTCCTTATATCATGATAAATGTTTATTATTCATGCTAGAATTGTATTATCTGGAAACATAATACTTGTGTGAATACATAGACAAACCAAAACGTCACTAGTATGCCTCTACTTGACTAGCTCGTTAATCAAAGATGGTTATGTTTCCTAACCATAGACATGTGTTGTCATTTGATTAATGGGATCACATCATTAGGAGAATGTGATTGACATGACCCATTCCATTAGCTTAGCACCTGATCGTTTAGTATGTTGCTATTGCTTTCTTCATGACTTATACATGTTCCTATGACTATGAGATTATGCAACTCCCGTTTACCAGAGGAACACTTTGTGTGCCAAACGTCACAATGTAACTGGGTGATTATAAAGGAGCTCTATAGGTGTCTCCAAAGGTGAATGTTGGGTTGGCGTATTTCGAGATTAGGATTTGTCACTCTGATTGTCGGAGAGGTATCTCTGAGCCCTCTCGGTAATGCACATCACATAAGACTTGCAAGCATTACAACTAATGAGTTAGTTGCAAGATGATGTATTACGAAACGAGTAAAGAGACTTGCCGGTAACGAGATTGAACTAGGTATTGAGATACCGACGATCGAATCTCGGGCAAGTAACATACCGATGACAAAGGGAACAACGTATGTTGTTATGCGATCTGACCGATAAAGATCTTTGTAGAATATGTAGGAGCCAATATGAGCATCCAGGTTCCGCTACTGGTTATTGACCGGAGACGTGTCTCGGTCATGTCTACACTGTTCTCGAACCCGTAGGGTCCGCACGCTTAAGGTTTCGATGACAGTTATATTATGAGTTTATGAGTTTTGATGTACCGAAGTTAGTTCGGAGTCCCAGATGTGATCACGGACATGACGAGGAGTCTCGAAATGGTCGAGACATAAAGATTGATATATTGGACGGCTATATTCGGACACCGGAAGTGTTCCGGGTGATTTCGGAGAAAACCGGAGAGCCGGAGGGTTATCGGAACCCCCCCGGGAGAAGTAATGGGCCATATGGGCCTTAGTGGAGAGAGAGGGGCAGCCAAAGGTGGGCCGCACGCCTCCTCCCCCTGGTCTGAATTGGACTAGGAGAGGGGGGCGGCGCCCCCCTTTCCTTCTCCCTCCCCACATCTTTCCCCCTCCTAGTAGGAGTCCTACTCGTACTAGGAGGAGGACTCCTCCTTGGCACGCCATAGGGGACGGCCGGCCTTCTCCCCTTGATCCTTTATATACGAGGGCAGGGGGCACCCCTAGACACAAGTTGATCCACGTGATCATATTCTTAGCCGTGTGCGGTGCCCCCTTCCACCATAATCCTCGATAATATTGTAGCGGTGCTTAGGCGAAGCCCTACGACGGTAGTACATCAAGATCGTCACCACGCCGTCGTGCTGACAGAACTCTTCCCCGACACTTTGCTGGATCGGAGTCCGGGGATCGTCATCGAGCTGAACGTGTGCTAGAACTCGGAGGTGCCGTAATTTTGGTGCTTGATCGGTCGGGCCGTGAAGACGTACGACTACATCAACCGCGTTGTGCTAACGCTTCCGCTGTCGGTCTACAAGGGTACGTAGATCACACTCTTCCCTCGTTGCTATGCATCACCATGATCTTGCGTGTGCGTAGGAAATTTTTTGAAATTACTACTTTCCCCAACACTCCGGACTTCTTTTGTGTTCAGTATGCAGCATTCAAAGCGACGTCATCAATTTCCAACATGTTATGACATCATTTGTTGTTTTTCAGTCATTTACCTAATTGTTAGAGAGCTAAATGACCGTGAAATTGAAAATCACTACAAAATGAACTATGAAAATGTTGAAACATGGCATGGTATCATCATTTCACCCGCATAGCATTTGCGAAAGAGTAGAGAGGGTCACAAAGAAACTAAATATAGAAAAAGCTACTCAGAAATAAATAGAAGAAAATAAATAAAGCAGAAAAGAAAAAAACTATATAAAAAATTACTCAAAAATAAATAGAAGAAAATAAATAATGCAGAAAAGAAAAAAACTATATAAAAAAATTACTCAAAAATAAATAGAAGAAAATAAATAATGCAGAAAAGAAAAAACTATATAAAAAATTTGTTGGGGCACTGCCCAGTGGGCCTGCCAGACCTAGGGTGTGCAAATGCAGGCCCAGAAGGGCCAGCAGGCTCACAGGGCAGCACGCCATAGTTAGGCCTAGAAGCCTGCTATATAGAGAAGTTCGAAGGAGCAGCCGCGGCTGGGTTTATAAACCAGTGCGGCTGCCCTTCGCTCGGTGAGGTGGGACTAAACATTGTCCACCGCCGGTGGCAGCGCACAACCATTAGTACCGGTTGGTGGCTCCAACCGGTAGTAATGATTGGACCTTTAGTACCGGTTCGTGGCACGAACTGGTACTAAAGGGGCCGTTTCCCGCCCCTTGGCCTGGCAAAAATTGGCCTTTACTACCGGTTGGTGGCTCCAACCGGTACTAAAGACCCCTCCTATATATATGGCACTTACGAAAAATTCAGTTTCATTGACCACCACTTCTTCTCGATCCAACTTCTTCGTGCGACATCGCCGCCGTCGCCGCGCCCGTCGCCCATCGCGCGCCGCCCTCGCAGGCCCCGCCGCCCTCGCCGCCCCCGCCGCCCGTCGTCGCCCCCGCCACCCGTCGTCGCCTTCGCCGCCGTCACCCCCGCCGCCCATCGCCACCGCCTCGCCCGCCGCCGCCCGTACGCTGCCGCCCCCCGCTCGTACACACACACACACACACACACACACACACACATATACACACACACACACAGACAGACACACAGACAGACACACACACACACGTTGTTTTTACTTATTTTCTATTTTCTGTTGTTTAGATTAATGTTAGACCATGAGAATGATATGTTTATGAATGAAAGAAGGGAAATTGATGAAGTATTCTTTAAACAGGAACCTACTCTGAAACACAATTTGCCTGTTGAAATCCTAGGGGATCCCCCTCCACCTAAGGGTGATCCCGTGTTTGAGCTTAAATCGTTGCCTGATAATCTTAAATATGCTTATCTTGATGAAAAGAAGATATATCATGTTATTATTAGTGCTAACCTTTCAGAGCATGAAGAAGAAATATTATTGGAAACTCTGAAGAAGCACCGTGCTGCTATTGGATATACTCTGGATGATCTTAAGGGCATTAGTCCCACTCTATGTCAACATAAAATAAATTTGGAAGCAGATGCCAAACCAGTTCGTGATCCTCAACGACGTCTGAATCATAAAATGAAAGAAGTGGTAAGAAAATAAATACTAAAGCTTCTGGAGGCAGGTATAATTTATCTTGTTGCTGATAGTCAGTGGGTAAGTCATGTTCATTGTGTCCCTAAGAACGGAGGTATTACTGTTGTTCCTAATGATAAAGATGAATTGATTCCACAAAGAATTATTATAGGTTATAGGATGGTAATTGATTTCCGCAAATTAAATAAGGCTACTAAGAAAGATCATTACCCCTTACCTTTTATCGATCAAATGCTGGAAAGATTATGCAAGCATACACATTACTGCTTTCTAGATGGTTATTCTGGTTTCTCTCAAATACCTGTGTCGGCTAAAGATCAATCAAAGACTACTTTTACATGCCCTTTTGGTACTTTTGCTTATAGATGTATGCCTTTTGGTTTATGTAATGCACCTGCTACCTTTCAAAGATGCATGATGGCTATATTCTCTGACTTTTGTGAAAAGATTTGTCAGGTTTTCATGGACGACTTTTCCATCTATGGATCTTCTTTTGATGATTTCTTGAGCAATCTTGATCGAGTTTTGCAGAGATGTGAATAAACTAATCTTGTCTTGAATTGGGAAAATTGCCACTTTATGGTTAATGAAGGTATTGTCTTGGGGCATAAAGTTTCTGAAAGAGGTATTGAAGTTGATAAATCCAAGGTTGATGCTATTGAAAAGATGCCATGTCCCAAGAACATCAAAGGTATAAGAAGTTTCCTTGGTCACGCCGGATTTTATAGGAGGTTCATTAAGGACTTCTCAAAAATTTCTCGGCCTCTGACTAATTTATTACAAAAAGATATACCATTTGTCTTTGATGATGATTGTGTAGAAGCATTTGAAATACTTAAGAAAGCATTAGTCTCTGCACCTATTGTTCAACCAGCTGATTGGAATTTACCCTTTGAAATTATGTGTGATGCTAGCGATTATGCTGTAGGTGCTATGCTAGGGCAAAGAGTTGGTAAGAAATTAAATGTTATCCATTATGCTAGTAAGACTCTAGACAATGCTCAAAGAAATTATGCTACAACTGAAAAAGAACTTTTAGCAGTTGTATTTGCTTGTGATAAGTTCAGACCTTATATTGTTGATTCTAAAGTAACTATCCACACTGATCATGCTGCTATTAAAAATCTTATGGAGAAGAAAGATGCTAAACCTAGACTTGTTAGATGGGTTCTCTTGCTACAAGAATTTGATTTGCATATTGTTGATAGAAAAGGAGCTGAGAACCCCGTTGCAGACAACTTATCTAGGTTAGAGAATGTTCTTGATGACCCACTACCTATTGATGATAGCTTTCCTGATGAGCAATTAAATGTCATAAGTACTTCTCGTAGTACCCCTTGGTATGCTGATTATGCTAATTACATAGTTGCTAAATTTATACCACCTAGCTTCACATACCAACAAAAGAAAAAGTTCTTCTATGATTTGAGACATTACTTTTGGGATGACCCACATCTTTATAAAGAAGGAGTAGACAGTGTTATTAGACGTTGTGTACCTGAGCATGAACAGGAACCCCTGTTCAAGAATTCATCCGATTAACCAGTTAACTTGCCGATTAATCCCTGCTCATAGGGTCACCGAGTAGCCGATAAACCAAAAAATCGTCTGATTAATTGATTAAATGGCCGATTAACTTGCCGATTAGCCGATTAATCCCCTACTCGCTAGCCAACCGAGCAGCTACCAGTTAACGATTTTCTCAACAATGACAGGAACAGATCCTACGCAAGTGCCACTCTGAAACTTATGGAGGACACCGCACGGGAGATAGAACTGCACATAAGGTATTACAATCCGGTTTTTATTGGCCTACTCTCTTCAAGGATGCCCGTAAGTTTGTCCTATCTTGTGATGAATGTCAAAGAATTGGTAATATTAGTAGACGTCAAGAAATGCCTATGAATTATTCACTTGTTATTGAACCGTTTGATGTTTGGGGCTCTGATTATATGGGACCTTTTCCTGCCTCTAATGGATATACACATATTTTAGTTGATGTTGATTATGTTACTAAGTGGGTAGAAGCTATTCCAACTACTAGTGCTGATCATAACACTTCTATTAAAATGCTTAAAGAAGTTAATTTTCCTAGGTTTGGAGTCCCTAGATATTTAATGACTGATGGTGGTTCACATTTTATTCATGGTGCTTTCCGTAAAATGCTTGCTAAATATGACGTCAATCAATTGCATCTCCGTATCACCCATAGTCTAGTGGTCAAGTAGAATTGAGTAATAGAGAACTCAAATTAATTTTGCAAAAGACTGTCAATAGGTCTAGAAAGAATTGATCCAAGAAGCTTGATGATGCATTATGGGCCTATAGAACTGCATATAAAAACCCTATGGGTATGTCTCCGTATAAAATGGTTTATGGAAAAGCATGTCACATACCACTCGAACTAGAACATAAGGCATATTGGGCTATTAAAGATCTCAACTATGATTTCAAACTTTCCGGTGAAAAGAGGTTATTTGATATTAGCTCACTTGATGAATGGAGAACCCAATCTTATGAAAATGCCAAGTTGTTTAAAGAAAAGGTTAAAAGATGGCATGACAAAAGGATAGAAAAGCGTGAGTTTAATGTAGGTGATTATGTATTTCTATACAACTCTCGTTTAAGATTTTTTGCAGGAAAACTTCTCTCTAAATGGGAAGGCCCCTATGTTATCGAGGAGGTCTATCGTTCTGGTGCCATAAAAATCAACAACTTCGAAGGCACAAATCCGAAGGTGGCAAACGGTCAAATAATCAAACATTATACCTCAGATAATCCCATAAATGTTGAAACCAATATTATTGAAACTGTAACCCCGGAGGAATACATAAGGGACACTTTCCAAAACGTTTCAGACTCCGAAAAGGAATAGGTATGTGGTACGGTAAGTAAACCGACTCCAAAACAAATTTTAAGGCAATATTTCTCCGTTTTGGAATATTTAGAAAAATAGAAAATTAAGTAGCAGTCCGGGAAGGACACAAGGGCCCCACGAGGGTGGAGGGCCCGCCCTACCCCCCTAGGCGCGCCCCCTACCTCGTGAGCTCCTCGGCCTTCCGGACTCCGTTTT
The DNA here is from genome assembly GCF_003073215.2 of Triticum urartu. Classification (NCBI taxonomy): domain Eukaryota; kingdom Viridiplantae; phylum Streptophyta; class Magnoliopsida; order Poales; family Poaceae; genus Triticum; species Triticum urartu. The sequence goes on along the minus strand of NC_053028.1, from coordinate 4,934,167 downwards.
CTTGCACGATACATATTTTGGTCGGTAAAAATTCATTATATAATCTCCCGAGGGTTTGACTCCCGTATCACGCAAATATCCTCTGTTTTTGTTTCGCGTTGTTGCTGCTGCAGATTAGAGCAAGATGTCTTCTCAAGAGTCAGTCAGGGAGAGCCGGGTATCTAATCCAGCACCGGAACCAAGGGCAAATAACGACCCTGACCACTTTGGGCAAGCAAGGGAGGAAGAGATGGAGGCTGACCTAATGAGGGTAGATGCCATTGAGGATCAAGAAGTCACCTCTTGCTTCCGAGCTGGGTTCACGATGGGGGAACTACAGAGCTCATCTATTCCAAACTTGGTTATCCCTTCCAATGTTAGATTTCTTTCTTATGAAAATATGAAGAGGAGTGTCACTTGTTCTCCCATAGCTATGAAACACCCTTGGGTGCAAGGAGCTTTAGCCGTCACAGGAAAGCTTCGTAAGGAAACAATGGACCTCAAGCAGCAAGTCAACAATCTCGAGGAGGAGAATTGTATCCTGATAGGAATCATCGCAAAGAATATTTCACCAACAACAAAGAAGGAGATATAATCACATGGGTATGGGCACTCCCCTTGGCAACTGCCAAGCTTGGGGGAGGTGCCCCGGTATCGTATCACAATCACAACTCCTATCTTTACCATTTTCCTTAGTTCGATCCTATTAGTAGTATTTTGATCTAGTAGAATAAAGTTTATGGCATGATCTAGTTTTGAGTTTTGCCTTATGATCTCTCTATGTAATCGAGTCCGTGAGCTATATAATAAAGATAGTGTTGAGTCAAGGGCTTGATTTTCTTGCTATAATCTTGGGTGAATAAAAGAAAAAAATAAAAAGAATAAGAAGGAACAAAAGTTCATATTGATCTTATTGATAGTAATGACTTTACATAGAAAGAGTGTGATGATTAAAAGTTGTTGGGAGTTGGCAGACATAGCTTTGGTCATCGTTGCAATTAATAGGAAGTAATAAGGAAAGAGAGGTTTCACATATAAATATACTATTATTGACATCTTTTATGATTGGGAGCACTCATCAAAATATGATGCTAACGAGTTGATGTTGGACAAGGAAGACAATGTAATGGGTTATGTTTTCTTATATCTGAGATAAAGTATGTTGTCATGGATCATCCAACATGTTGAGCTTGCCTTCCCCCCCGCCATGCTAGCCAAATTCTCAGCACCAAGTAGAGATACTACTTGTGCTTCCAAATACCCTTAAACCAGTTTTGCCATGAGAGTCCACCATATCAACTTATGGATTGAGTAAGATCCTTCAAGTAAGTTGTCATCGGTGCAAGCAATAAAAATTGCTCTGAATATGTATGATTAGTGTGGGAGAAATAAGCTTTATACGATCTTGTGATGTGGAAGTAATAAAAGCGACGGACTGCATAATAAAGGTTCATATCACAAGGGGCAATATAAAGTGACATTCTTTCACATTAAGATTTTGTGCATCCAACCATAAAAGTGCATGGCAACCTCTGCTTCCCTCTGCGAAGGGCCTATCTTTTATAATTATCTTCTACCTTATGCAAGTGTCATGGTGATCTTCACCTCTCCCTTTTTCATTTTATCCTTTGGCAAGCCATGTTGGAAAGAACCTGATATATATATCTAATTGGATGTAGGGGGGCATGAGTTGTTATTGTTGACATTACCCTCGAGGTAAAAAGGTTGTGGGGCAAAACTATAAGCCCCTATCTTTCTCTGTGTCCGATTAAAACTCCGTAACCACAAGTATTGCACGAGTGTTAGCAATTATGAAGGACTAGGTGATAGTTGAGTATGTGGACTTGCTTTTTAGCTCTGACATAGACTCTTTCTGATGTTATGATAAATTGCAATTGCTTCAATGACTGAGGTTATAGTTTGTTGGTTCTCAATAAGGTTTCTGATTCATACTTTTGCATTGTGAATAGATCATCACTTGAACATAAGTAATCATATGACAATATCTATGTATGTTGCTGTTATGAGAATAATCATGATGCCCTCATGTCCGTATTTTATCTTTATCGACGCCGCTACCTCTAAACTTGGGGACATATTTATTGTTATCGGCTTTCGCTTGAGGACAAGCGAGGTCTAAGCTTGGGGGAGTTGATACGTCCATTTTGCATCATGCTTTTATATCGATATTTATTGCATTATGGGCTGTTATTTCACATTATGTCACAATACTTATGGCTATTCTCTCTTAATTTACAAGGTTTACATAAGGAGGGAGAATGCCGGCAGCTGGAATTCTGGGCTGGAAAGGAGCAAATATTAGAGACCTATTCTGCACAACTCCAAAAGTCCTGAAACTCCACGGAATACCTTATAATAAATAATGAAAAATCCTCGCCAAAGATGAAGACCAGGGGGCCCACACCCTTTCCACGAGGGTGGGGGGCGCCCCCCCTAGGGCGCGCCCCCCTACCTCGTGGGCCCCCTGGTGGCTCTCCGATGACCATCTTCTCCTATATGAAGTCTTTCGTCGAGAAAAAAATAAGAAGCAACCTTTCGGGACGAAACTCCGCCGCCACGAGGCGGAACCTTGGCGGATCCAATCTAGAGCTCCGGCAGAGCTGTTCTGTCGGGGAAACTTCCCTCCCGGAGGGTGAAATCATCGCCATCATCATCACCAACGCTCCTCTCATCGAGAGAGGGCAATCTCCATCAACATCTTCATCAGCACCATCTCATCTCAAAACCCTAGTTCATCTCTTGTATCCAATTCTTGTCTCCAAGTCCGGGATTGGTGCTAGTAGGTTGCTAGTAGTGTTAATTACTCCTTGTAGTTGATGCTAGTTGGTTTAATTGGTGGAAGATCATATGTTCAGATCCTTTATGCATATTATTACCCCTCTGATTATGAACATGTTTATGCTTTTTGAGTAGTTACTTTTGTTCCTGAGGACATGGGAGAAGTCTTGCTATTAGTAGTCATGTGAATTTGGTATTCGTTCGATATTTTGATGAGATGTATGTTGTCTAGCCTCTAGTGGTGTTATGCGAACGTCGACTACATAACACTTCACCATTATTTGGGCCTAGAGGAAGGCATTGGGAAGTAATAAGTAGATGATGGGTTGCTAGAGTGACAGAAGCTTAAACCCTAGTTTATGCGTTGCTTCGTAAGGGGCTGATTTGGATCCATATGTTTCATGCTATGGTTAGGTTTACCTTAATACTTTTGTTGTAGTTGCGGATGCTTGCAATAGAGGTTAATCATAAGTGGGATTCTTGTTCAAGTAAGAACAGCACCCAAGCACCAGTCCACCCACATGTCAAATTATCAAAGTACCGAACGCGAATCATATGAACGTGATGAAAACTAGCTTGACGATATTGCCATGTGTCCTCGGGAGTGCTTTTCCTTATATAAGAGTTTGTACAGGCTTCTCCTTTGCTACAAAAAGGATTGGGCCACCTTGCTGCACTTTATTTACTTTTGTTACTTGTTGCTCGTTACAAATTATCTTATCAGAAAACTATCTGTTACCACTTATTTCAGTACTTGTAGAGAACACCTTGCTGAAAACCGCTTATAATTTCCTTCTGCTCCTCGTTGGGTTCGACACTCTTACTTATCGAAAGGACTACTATAGATCCCCTATACTTGTGGGTCATCAACCCACGTACCCCCAAACGATCAGATACGGAGCCAAAACCCTAATTCCACCGCCGTAACTTCTTGTATCCACGAGATCCCATCTTGGGGCCTGTTCCGGAGCTCCGCCGGAGGGGGCATCGATCATAGAGGGCTTCTACATCAAAACCATTGCCTCTCCGATGAAGTGTGAGTAGTTTACTTCAGATCTACGGGTCCATAGTTAGTAGCTAGATGGCTTCTTCTCTCTTTTTGGATCTCAATACAATGTTCTCCCCCTCTCTTGTGGAGATCTATTCGATGTAATCTTCTTTTTGCGGTGTGTTTGTTGAGTCCGATGAATTGTGGGTTTATGATCAAATCTATCTATGAATAATATTTGAATCTTCTCTGAATTCTTTTATGTATGATTGGTTATATTTGCAAGTCTCTTCGAATTATCAGTTTGGTTTGGCCTACTAGATTGATCTTTCTTGCAATGGGGGAAGTGCTTAGCTTTGGGTTCAATCTTGCGGTGTCCTTTCCCAGTGACAGTAATGGCAGCAAGGCACATATTGTATTGTTGCCATCGAGGATAACAAGATGGGGTTTTCTTCATATTGCATGAGTCTATTCCTCTACATCATGTCATCTTGCTTAAGGCGTTACTCTGTTTTTACTTAATACTCTAGATGCATGCTGGATAGCGGTCGATGAGTGGAGTAATAGTAGTAGATGCAGGCAGGAGTCGATCTACTTGTCTCAGACGTGATGCCTATATACATGATCATACCTAGATATTCTCATAACTATGCTCAATTCTGTCAATTGCTCAACAGTAATTTGATCACCCACCGTAGAATACTTATGCTCTCGAGAGAAGCCACTAGTGAAACCTATGGCCCCTGGGTCTATCTTCATCATATTAATCTCTTGCTACTTAGTTATTTACTTTGCTATTTACTTTGCCTTCATTTTACTTTGCATCTTTATCATAAAAATTCCAAAAATATTATCTTATCATATCCATCAGATCTCACCCTCGTAAGTGGCCCTATAGGGATTGACAACCCCTATTTGCGTTGGTTGCGAGGATTTATTTGTTTTGTGCAGGTACGAGGGACTCGCGCGTAGCCTCCTACTGGATTGATACCTTGGTTCTCAAAAACTGAGTGAAATACTTACGCAACTTTTCTGCATCATCCCTTCCTCTTCGGGGAAAACCAACGCAGTGCTAAAAGAGGTAGCAAGAAGGATTTCTGGCGCCATTGCCGGGGAGGTCTACGCAAAAAGTCAACATACCAAGTACCCATAACATACCCTTATCTCAAGCATTACATTATTTGCCATTTGCCTCTCGTTTTCCTCTCCCCCCACTTCACCCTTGCCGTTTTATTCGCCCTCTCTCTCCCTATCCTCCCTCTCTATTTGCCTCTTTTTGTCCGCTTGCTTTTTGCTTGCTTGTGTGTTAGTTTGCTTGCTTGTCACGATGGCTCAAGATAATAATAAATTGTGTGACTCCACCAATACCAACAACAATGATTTTATTAGCACTCTGATTGATCCTCTTACCGATGCTGAATCTTGTGAAATAAATGCTGCTTTGCCGAATCTTGTTATGAAAGATCCGTTCTCTGGCCTTCCTAGTGAAGATGCTGCTACCCATCTAAATAGCTTCGTTGATTTGTGTGACATGCAAAAGAAGAAAGATGTGGATAATGATATTGTTAAATTGAAGTTATTTCCTTTTTCGCTTAGATATCGTGCTAAATCTCTTGGTTTTCGTCTCTGCCTAAAAATAGTACTGATTCATGGAATAAGTGCAAAGATGCTTTTATCTCTAAGTATTTTCCTCCCGCTAAGATCATCTCTCTTAGAAACGATATTATGAATTTTAAGCAACTTGATCATGAACATGTTGCACAAGCTTGGGAGAGAATGAAATTAATGATACGTAATTGACCTACTCATGGTTTAAATTTGTGGATGATTATACAAATTTTATGCCGGATTGAATTTTGCTTCTAGAAATCTTTTAGATTCGGCCGCGGAGGCACTTTTATGGAAATCACTTTAGGAGAAGCTACTAAACTCCTAGATAATATTATGGTTAATTATTCTCAATGGCATACTGAAAGATCTTCTAATAAAAAGGTGCATGCGATAGAAGAAATTAATGTTTTGAGTGGAAAGATGGATGAACTTATGAAATTATTTGCTAATAAGAGTGTTTCTTCTGATCCTAATGATATGCCCTTGTCTACTTTGATTGAGAATAATAATGAATCTATGGATGTGAATTTTGTTGGTAGTAGGAACAATTTTGGTAACAACGCATATAGAGGAAATTTCAACCCTAGGCCTTATCCTAGTAATCCCTCTAATAATTATGGTAATTCCTACAACAATTCTTATGGAAATTATAATAAGATGCCCTCTGATTTTGATTCTAATATTAAAGAATTTATTACTTCGCAAAAGAGTTTTAGTGCTATGATTGAAGAAAAATTGCTTAAGATTGATGATTTGGCTAGGAACGTTGATAGAATTGCTCTTGATGTTGATTCTTTGAAACTTAGATCTATTCCACCTAGGCATGATATCAATGAGTCTCTCAAAGCCATGAGAATTTCCATTGATGAGTGCAAAGAAAGAACGCTAGGATGCGTGCTAAGAAAGATGCCTTTATAAAAGCGTGTTCTCCTAGTTCCTATGAAAATAATGATGAAGATCTAAAAGTTATTGATGTGTCCCCTATTAAATATTTGTTTTGCAATATGAATCTTGATAATGATGGGACTGAATATGATCCACCTTTACCTAGTAGGCGTTCCAAGAATTCTGAATCTTTTGATCTTGATGCTAAATTTGATAAAAGTGGGATTGAAGAAATTAAAACCCTAGATGTTGCTAAACCCACTATTATGGATTTCAAGGAATTTAACTATGAAAATTGCTCTTTGATTGATTGTATTTCCTTGTTGCAATCTGTGCTAAATTCTCCTCATGCTTATAGTCAAAATAAAGCGTTTACTAAACATATCGTTGATGCCTTGATGCAATCTTATGAAGAAAAACTTGAATTGGAAGTTTCTATCCCTAAAAAACTTTATGATGAGTGGGAACCAACTACTAAAATTAAAATTAAAGATCATGAATGCTATGATTTATGTGATTTGGGTGCTAGTGTTTCCACGATTCCAAAGACATTGTGTGATTTGTTAGGTTTCTGTGATTTTGATGATTGCTCTCTAAACTTGCACCTTGCGGATTCCACTATTAAGAAACCTATGGGAAGAATTAATGATGTTCTTATTGTTGGAAATAGGAATTATGTTCCCGTAGATTTTATTGTTCTTGACATAGATTGCAATCCTTCATGTCCTATTATTCTTGGTAGACCTTTCCTTAGAACGATTGGTGCAATTATTGATATGAAGGAAGGAAATATTAGATTCCAATTTACATTAAGGAAAGGCATGGAACCCTTTCCTAGAAAGAAAATTAAATTACCTTATGAATATATTATGAGAGCCACTTATGGATTGCCTACCAAAGATGGCAATACCTAGATCTATTCGTGATTGTTATGCCTAGCTAGGGGCGTTAAACGATAGCGCTTGTTGGGAGGCAACCCGATTTTATTTTTATTCCTTGCTTTTTGCTAATGTTTAGTAATAAATAAATTATCTAGCCTCTGTTTTGGTTGTGTTTTTTGTGCTTAATTAGTGTTTGTGCCAAGTATAACCGTTGGGAAGACTTGGGGAAAGTCTTGTTGAACTTGCTGTAAAAAACAGAAACTTTAGCGCTCACGAGAACTGCTGTCATTTTTATTTTGACTGTGATATTTAGTTAATTATTTTTGAAGATGATTAATAGATAAATTCCTCACGTCCAGAAATTTATTTTAGAAGTTTTGGGGTTCCAGATCTTGCGCTAGCTACAGATTACTACAGACTGTTCTGTTTTTGACAGATTCTGTTTTTCGTGTGTTGTTTGCTTATTTTGATGAATCTATGGCTAGTAAAATAGTTTATAAACCATAGAGAAGTTGGAATACAGTAGGTATAACACCCATATAAATAAATAATGAGTTCATTACAGTACCTTGAAGTGGTCTTTTGTTTTCTTTCGCTAACGGAGCTCACGAGATTTTCTACTTTAAGTTTTGTGTTGTGAAGTTTTCAAGTTTTGGTTAAAGATTTGATGGATTATGGAACAAGGAGTGGCAAGAGCCTAAGCTTGGGGATGCCCATTGCACCCCCAAGATAATCTAAGGACACCTAAAAGCCAAAGCTTGGGGATGCCCCGGAAGGCATCCCCTCTTTCGTCTACTTCTATCGGTAACTTTACTTGGAGCTATATTTTTATTTACCACATGATATGTGTTTTGCTTGGAGCGTCTTGTATTATTTGAGTCTTTGCTTGTTAGTTTACCACAATCATCCTTGCTGTACACACCTTTTGAAAGTGCCATACATGATTTGGAATTTGTTAGAATACTCTATGTGCTTCGCTTATATCTTTTGAGTTATATAATTTTGCTCTAGTGCTTCACTTATATATTTTAGAGCACGGTGGTGGATTTGTTTTATAGAAACTATTGATCTCTCATGCTTCACTTATATTATTTTGAGAGTCTTAAATAGCATGGTAATTTGCTTAAAATCCTAATATGCTTGGTATGAAAGATTAATAACAAAACTTTCTTATGAGTGTGTTGAATACTATGATAAGTTTGATACTTGATAATTGTTTTGAGATATGGAGATGGTGATATTAAAGTCATGCTAATTGAGTAGTTGTGAATTTGAGAAATACTTGTGTTTAAGTTTGTGATTCCCGTAGCATGCACGTATGGTGAACCATTATGTGATGAAGTCGGAGCATGATTTATTTATTGATTGTCTTCCTTATGAGTGGCGGTCGGGGACGAGCGATGGTCTTTTCCTACCAATCTATCCCCCTAGGAGCATGCGCGTAATACTTTGCTTTGATAACCTGTAGATTTTTGCAATAAGTATATGAGTTCTTTATGACTAATGTTGAGTCCATGGATTATACGCGCTCTCACCCTTCCACCTTTGCTAGCCTCTCTAATACCGCGCACCTTTTGCCGGTATCATACACCTACCATATACATTCCTCAAAACAGCCACCATACCTACCTATTATGGCATTTCCATAGCCATTCCGAGATATATTGCCATGCAACTTTCCACCGTTCCGTTTATGACACACTCCATCATTGTCATATTGCTTAGCATGATCATGTAGTTGACATCGTATTTGTGGCAAAGCCACCATTCATAATTCTTTCATACATGTCACTCATGCATCATTGCATATCCCGGTACACCACCGGAGGCATTCACATAGAGTCATATTTTTTTCTAAGTATCGAGTTGTAATTGTTGAGTTGTAAGAAAAATAAAAGTGTGATGATCATCATTATTAGTGCATTGTCCCAGTGAGGAAAGGATGATGGAGACTATGATTCCCCCACAAGTCGGGATGAGACTCCGGACGAAAAATAAATAAAAGAGGCCAAAGAAGCCCAAATAAAAAAAGAGAAATAAAAGAGGCCATAAACAAAGAGAGAAAAGGCCCAAATAAAAAATCAGAGAAGAAGAGAGAAGGGACAATGTTACTATCCTTTTACCACACTTGTGATTCAAAGTAGCACCATGATCTTCATAGTAAAGAGTCTCTCATGATATCACTTTCATATACTAGTGGGAATATTTTATTATAGAACTTGGCCTGTATATTCCAATGATGGGCTTCCTTAAATTGCCCTAGGTCTTCGTGAGCAAGCAAGTTGGATGCACACCCACTTACTTTATTTTTGAGCTTTCATATACTTATAGCTCCAGTGCATCTGTTGCATGGCAATCCCCACTCACTCACATTGATATCTATTGATGGGCATCTCCATAGCCCGTTGATACGCCTAGTTGATGTGAGACTATCTTCTCCTTTTTGTATTCTCCCCAACCACCACTCTATTCCACCTATAATGCTATATCCATGGCTCACGCTCATGTATTGCGTGAAAATTGAAAAAGTTTTGAGAATGTCAAAAGTATGAAACAATTTCTTGGCTTGTCATCGGGGTTGTGCATGATTTAAGTATTTTGTGTGGTGAAGATAGAGCATAGCCAAGCTATATGATTTTGTAGGGATAACTTTCTTTAGCCATGTTATTTTGAGAAGACATAATTGCTTTGTTAGTATGCTTGAAGTATTATCATTTTTATGTCAATATGAACTTTTGTCTTGAATCTTTCAAATCTGAATATTCATACCACAATTAAGAAGAATTACATTAGAATTATGCCAAGTAGCACTCCGTATCAAAAATTCTGTTTTTATCATTTACCTACTCGAGGACGAGCAGGAATTAAGCTTGGGGATGCTTGATACGTCTCCAACGTATCTATAATTTTTGATTGCTCCATGCTATATTATCTACTGTTTTGGACATTATTGGGCTTTATTATCCACTTTTATATTATATTTGGGACTAACCTATTAACCGGAGGCCCAGCCCAGAATTGCTGTTTTTTGCCTGTTTTAGGGTTTCGAAGAAAAGAATATCAAATGGAGTCCAAACGGAATGAAACCTTGGGGAACGTGATTTTCTCAACGAACAAGACCCAGGAGACTTGGACCCTACGTCAAGACACAAAAGAGGAGGCCATGAGGTAGGGGGGCGCGCCCTCCACCCTCGTGGCCCCCCTGTTGCTCACCGACGTACTCCTTCCTCCTATATATACCTACGTACCCCCAAACGATCAGATACGGAGCCAAAACCCTAATTCCACCGCCGCAACTTTTTGTATCCACGAGATCCCATCTTGGGGCCTGTTCCGGAGCTCCGCCGGAGGGGGCATCGATCACGGAGGGCTTCTACATCAACACCATAACCCATCCGATGAAGTGTGAGTAGTTCACTCAGACCTACGGGTCCATAGTTAGTAGCTAGATGGCTTCTTCTCTCTTTTTGGATCTCAATACAATGTTCTCCCCCTCTCTTGTGGAGATCTATTCGATGTAATCTTCTTTTTGCGGTGTGTTTGTTGAGACCGATGAATTGTGGGTTTATGATCAAGTCTATCTATGAACAACATTTGAATCTTCTCTAAATTCTTTTATGTATGATTGTTTATCTTTGCAAGTCTATTTGAATTATCAGTTTGGTTTGGCCTACTAGATTGATCTTTCTTGCAATGGGAGAAGTGCTTAGCTTTGGGTTCAATCTTGCGGTGTCCTTTCCCGGTGACAGTAAGGGCAGCAAGGCACGTATTGTATTGTTGCCATCGAGGATAACAAGATGGGGTTTTCTTCATATTGCATGAGTCTATCCCTCTACATCATGTCATCTTGCTTAAGGCGTTACTCTATTTTCATTAACTTAATATTCTAGATGCATACTGGATAGCGGTCGATGAGTGGAGTAATAGTAGTAGATGCAGGCAGGAGTCGGTCTACTTGTCTCGGACGTGATGCCTATATACATGATCATACCTAGATATTCTGATAACTATGCTCAATTCTGTCAATTGCTCAACAGTAATTTGTTCACCCACCGTAGAATACTTATGCTCTCGAGAGAAGCCACTAGTGAAACCTATGGCCCCTGGGTCTATCTTCATCATATTAATCTCCCAATACTTAGTTATTTCCTTTGCTTTTTACTTTGCTTTTATTTTACTTTGCATCTTTATCACAAAAATACCAAAAATATTATCTTATCATATCTATCAGATCTCACTCTCGTAAGTGGCCGTGTAGGGATTGACAACCCCTTATCGCGTTGGTTGCGAGGATTTATTTGTTTTGTGCAGGTGCGAGGGACTCGCGCGTAGCCTCCTACTGGATTGATACCTTGGTTCTCAAAAACTGAGGGAAATACTTACGCTACTTTGATGCATCATCCCTTCCTCTTCGGGGAAAACCAACGCAGTGCTCAAGAGGTAGCAGCAATCATCTTGTGTAAGATTACGCAACATGTACTCCACCAACACCAACTGCTCCCATTAGTTGCCCGCCATGGACGAGCCGCATTCCACAGCCTACAAATTTTGCTAAATGGGGATGAAACCCATATTGGGGTTCAATCAAAGTTGTGTACAGAAGCAGTGAACTTATCTACTTTGGCTCCTCATCAATTAATTGTCTATTTGGGCATGATGGATCATGCTATATATGGTGGAAGCATTGGTATGTTGTGAGGGACTAGTTTTGGTGGACGATCGATCTCTCAGATGATTGGTGGTAGCATCTCACCATAAGAGGGTAACTGCGACCTATGTTCAGGCACAGTGGTAGCTATGCCAACATGACCCAAGAAATCCCAACCCTTCAAAGGACTTCATTGATGCATCCTTCCTTTACGAATGAATAAGCTCTAATACTGGACCTTAAAATATTTCTTATTATGCCTTATCGCTTGATTTTGGACGCGACATTTCACTCCTCGAATCTTGTGATCAAATCACTATCCCCGCTACCATTGATCAAGAATAAAAAGCAACTTGCCTAAAACAATGTCTCCCAAATTCATCCAGTATCCATCCAAATCTGAATTAGGTGGAGTCAGTAACTAATTGTAACTAAATTGCATGAGGAAAAGAAATGGATCCAAACCAATGCTTCCTCATTTCTTTACCTTTATCTTATCAAGCAAGATGTTTAATATCCAACCTAAGTTGCCTTTTCTATTAGATCTCTATCATGGTATCAATTCCTACAACATGTAGTGGTCTATAGTCTATACCATGTATGAGCTCTAAAATTTATTATTTGCATACACATTTAAAGTTGAGGTATGCATATAGCAAAAAAATCACTTGCTTTTCTGTGCAAAGTCTGATCAATATTTCTACATTTTAGGTGTCTATGAGATGCGTGGAAGTATCAGTCACTAAACTAAACGTGATTGTCTTCTCTCACTCATTTATCAATTGACAAAGATGACCCATTCTTTTTCGCCCAAAAAATGACAATGGTTGGTACTTTTTCTTCATATCGAGATTGTGTGGGTGTCCGCTCATGTTCATGTTACATGCTAAATCAGTCTTTCCTTAGAAAAACCAAGGACAACCCCTATCTCAATCCCCTTTCTCTTTTCGGGAGAAGAGCTAATAAAGATGGAGTTACCTGGAGATGAGATTGATTTCTATGGATATGAGATAGAAATGCACATCTTTAGTATAAAAGAAGAAACTGCGAAAAAATCGCTTTTCCTAAACTGATATTTCCTCATGTAAGCAATAAAATGTGAAACCAATTTTCATCATGAAACTTCAGACACTGACGATTGTGAAGTTCTAGAAGGGTTGCTCGTAAGGAGGGGGGGTTGTGAAAGCAAGCGTAGGAGATCAAAATGTGAGTCGAGTCCGATGGTTAAAAAGGGGAAGCAGAAAAGTGTTCTGATGTGAATTCTTCTGGGCTTCACATCAACATAGTTGCTCGTGTTTGGAGAATTCTTTAAGATATGAAGTCGAATGTCGAACAATACATTTGGAGGCACCTCGGCCCGAGGGTAGTTAGTTCAGTAGATTCCTTCATGAGTCATGGCTCTCCTTTCTTCTCTATCGCTTATCCTCACGTCACATCCCGTCATGGTTTGCTAGGGATCCCGTAGAGATAGTCGTCCATGGGGTGACTGGTGGTGCCAGTAATCCTCAGTATGAGATTTTTCTCTAAGGATGACCCTAGCCTTGGACTAGTTCTCTAGGGGCAATTCTAGGTCTTGGCTAGTAACCCAAGGCAATTTCAGCTTTTGGCTAGCTTCCGAAGGCGACACTGGCTGTTGGCTACCAAGTGAAGGCAAATCTAGCTTTTGGCTAGTATCCAATGGTGGAAAAGGTGCCATAGCACCCGGTTGCCCCGACACCCTCTACTCTAGTACATATCCCTAGGCACACAAATCTGGACCTACGGTGCTGATAAGGGGGTGCTTGGACACCTGGGTGCTGAAAATCCACTCTCATCCAATGGTGTCTCTTATTCTTCGCTAGTGTCTGAAGGCGACGCTAGCTCTTCGCAAGCAACCGAAGTCAACTCTAGCTTTTGGCGAGTTTAATTAGGTGTCACTTGGAGGATAGACATCTAGGGCTCCGACATGCCCTAGACATAAGTCATACACACCTAGCTACCGCTTTGGCCCTCATCCCTTACTCTGAAGTTGTTCGCACCTCACCTTGAAGCCAGTCGTGTTGTAGTTTAATCTGCCCGGTCATGCTGCCATGACTTGGACGCGGTATTGGGCCGCTTTGAGCTTGTCAGGTCACCTTGGGAATATCACGCCATGCACCTAGATTAGATCCTAGCAGCACCCAGATGGCTGTGGCTTCAATCCCACGCCGACCTCCGACTCCAACTCTGGTTCTGCATCCTTGTTATTCCTCTCTTCCCTCCCATGCCCAAAGTGGGAGAGAGACTCAAATTTCACTACCCTCTCCAAGTGCGGGGATATCCCCTATTTATAGGAGAATATTGGAAATTTTAGGTGGCATGTTATTAGGCATTTTACAACTGTAAATTTACATATCACACCATTGAGATTGCCCTTTTGGATTATTGTCTTCTCTCACATCATTTTTAGGGGTATTTTGTGGATTTATGGCACATTTGGTCTTCATATGTGAACTCCTTCACTACCGGGCGACTACCAACAGAATAGGTTGTGTGTCCATGTGGTGGGTTTGACTTCAAATTGAGAATTGGGGGTCTTCTGGTCCTCGGAATCAAATTCTATCAGCTTCAGATGCCTCATCTTTCTTTATTCTCCTCCGAGGAGGATGTCATGGGTGTGGCCTTGGTGCTTGGAGCACATGGGGCACATCGAGCTAGTTAAGAGCCCGAGTGCTAAGCTTTCCATATTCCCCATGTTGACCTGGTGAGGATCCATCTTCCCCATGGAAAAGAACCTAGGTGCGAGGATCCATAAGTGCCTCAAATGCTCTGTAACCAAGTTCTACATTGATTGTGGGTATGGTGTGGACCCCACTTACCACAAGGAATGTAAAGTTATTTTTGCAGATCAACTTGCAGCTTCGAGCAGTAAATTTTGGTTTTGCAAAATGTCTTTTGGGCAAGCTTGAGCCTATGGTTCTTATTACTGTGTGATGACCATGTTGGGGTAACTTTTGACTCCTTGCCATTTATCATATCATCATCGAACCCTTCATATATAAGAAATAAGTGACTTTTTAGGCATGTTGTACTCAAACTTTTAGACTTGAATACGAATATCATTTTGTTTATGCAGACTGAAGATGCACGCATCATCCTCATAACTGAATTTGTGCATAAGTGTATATGAACAATGTGACCACAACGCGTCATGACATGTCTAGTCTATATAAATTGCAATGCATTTTATCCTCGCTATCTTTTTTTATGCGGTCGATGATGCCGAAAGCACTCGTTGTCCTGGTTTGTTTCTGACTTCCAATATATTGGTTGTGTCTGCTCTCCTCAACTGTATTTTGTTTGGATTTGTCTACACTGTTAATTTGGAGCATTGAATGTTATGCCTAAAATTGGTACTCACTAAAGTCTGTTGTATGCATGTGCCTAAATTACGTAATTAATAGGAGTACGTATATATCTTTTGGATTAAGATGGGTCTAAATTCATTCGCCAAAGAAAAGATAGGTCTAAATTAATTAATGATTCAGCAGAAACGTTCCTTAGCCTCGGCGCAGCTATAAATGGCGCTCTCTAAAACTCAAGGAAGACCCCGGTGGAAAACTTTCCTCTTCAGTTTTGTAGCGGCGGCCGTCGGGATGAAGTTACGCGCCGGCACGCCGCCCGTCCTGTACTCGTACGCGTCGATGCAGCAGCGGAGCGGCGGCGGTGTGAGGTGTCGCGAGTGCATTGCCGTGCTGGGCGCCGCCGCCTTGGTGGTGCTCGTCGTCACCCACGCGCTCCTCCCGGGGGCCAGGTTGGGGGACCTGGGCGACGTTGTTAGCCCGGTGCTCCGTCTCCGGAGAGCCAGGCGAGAGGAGGTGCCGTCGTCGGAGAAGACGGTAGGGGAAATCGGCGACGAGGCCGATGGGTTCCTGTGGAGCAACGCCATGCTGCAGTGGCAGCGCACCGGGTACCATTTCCAGCCGGAGAAGAACTACATGAACGGTATGGAATCCATTACTTCAAGATTGAGTTTTCAGATTCAAATCCTCCTATATGTTCTTCCCCGGTACCGACGACTATGTTTGGAGGAAGAGACTGACTGGCAATGGCTAGCTGCCTTTTTTGCTGCCTTTTTGTTTGTTTGCTTGCCGGAGAAAGAAACTGACTACCTTTTGCTTACGTGCTCCGGCGACATGCATGCATGTATGTATGCATGCAGATCCAAACGGTGAGTAGGATCATTAACACTTTTAATCCTGACCAGCTGTCGTCTCTCCGCATGTCTATCCATTGACAAGGAAACGTGCTGATTAATTCAAACGCAAACATGCAGCTCCGATGTACTACCGTGGATGGTACCACTTCTTCTACCAGTACAACCCGAAGGGCGTCACGTGGGGCAACATCTCGTGGGGCCACGCCGTGTCGCGGGACATGGTCCACTGGCACCACCTACCCCTTGCTATGGTGCCCGACCGATGGTACGACATCAAAGGCGTTTTGACGGGCTCCGCCACCGTACTTCCCGATGGCAAAGTCGTCCTGCTCTACACGGGGAACACCGACACCCTTGCCCAGGTACAGTGCCTTGCCGTACCTGCTGACCCTCATGATCCTCTCCTTCGTACTTGGACCAAGCACCCTGCCAACCCTGTGCTCCTTCCGCCCCCCGAGACCGGCAAAAAGGACTTTCGCGACCCCATGACAGCATGGTTTGATAAGTCCGACAACACATGGCGCACCATGATCGGGTCCAAGGATGACAACGGTCATGCTGGCGTCGCCCTCATGTACAAGACAAAAGACTTTGTCAAGTTCGAGCTCATCCCACGCCCGGTCCACCGCGTCGAGGGCACCGGCATGTGGGAGTGCGTCGACTTCTACCCTGTGGGCAACCGCAACTCATCACAGGAAGAGTTGTATGTGCTGAAGGCGAGCATGGACGATGAACGACATGACTACTACGCATTGGGAAGGTACGACGCAGTGACCAACACATGGACGCCGCTGGACCCAGAAACAGATGTGGGAATCGGACTAAGGTACGATTGGGGAAAGTTCTTTGCGTCCACGACATTCTATGATCCGACAAAGCGGCGACGCGTGATGTGGGCGTATGTTGGTGAGACAGACTCCAACCGGACCGACCTCGCCAAAGGATGGGCAAACGTCCAGGTATCTGTATTGTACATCAGTTTGATATGTTTTACCACGTGTTTACCATCTATCATCAGTTCCATTCGTTCGTTATGCATGCTGGATATATATATATATATATATATATATATATATATATATATATATATATATATATATATATATATCCAGCATTTATGCGATTGTTAACTTGCATTTATCATCTTGCATTCGTTCATTATGCATGCTTGATACATAAATAGTCCATCCGTTCATTATTACAAAAATGTTTGATTTTTTTTTCTGATTTGGATGTATATAGACACGCTTTAGTATGTATATTCACTCATTTCAGCCTATACGTAGTCCGTATTAAAATATCCCAAACATCTTATAACAGTGAACGGAGAAAGTAAATCTTTGTAGTTCTGACTTCAAAAATATTTTTGGTATGTGTTTTTTTGACTCATTTCACTATTAACTAGGCTCTCTGAGAACGTCGAATCTGATTCAAAAAGGTTCAAATTAGGCATTTCCATCATGTCTGTGCTATAAGCCAGCTCGTACTTCTTAGCACATAAGAGAACCATTTATTAAGTTGCCCGCTGAATCTATGAGCAGGCAAGAGACAATGTGGCGAATTATTAGTTAGAAGAAAAGGTAGTGGTTCTTAGTATCAAAGTGCCATCATGATCAAGGGACTTGCCTAGCTTGAATCTAACTAATGGTGTATGATGTAGGCGATTCCGAGGACGGTGGCGCTGGACGAGAAGACCCGGACGAACCTCGTCCAATGGCCGGTGGAGGAGATCGAGACCCTCCGCCACAACACCACTGACCTCAGTGGCATCACCATCGGCACTGGCTCCGTCATCCCCTTGCATCTCTGCCAAGCCGCTCAGCTCGACATAGAGGCCTCCTTCCGCCTCAACACATCTGACATCGCATCCCACAACGAGGCCGACATTGGCTACAACTGCAGCACTAGTGGTGGTGCCTCCAAGCGGGGTGCACTTGGCCCCTTCGGCCTCCTCCTCACCAACGGCCGTAGTGAGCAAATGGCAATGTACTTCTACGTGTCTAGAAGCCTCGACGGGGGACTCCGGACCCACTTCTGCCATGACGAGTCACAGTCATCGCTGGCCAAGAACGTTGTGAAGCGTGTGGTGGGCAGCACTGTTCCGGTGCTCGAGGGCGAGGCTTTATCCGCTAGGATTCTTGTGGATCATTCCATTGTGGAGAGCTTTGTGATGGGTGGGAGGTTGACGGCGACGTCACGGGTTTATCCCACTGAGGCCATCTACGAGGCGGCTGGGGTGTATGTTTTCAACAACGCTACCAGCTCCAGAATGACCGTCGAGAGGCTCGTGGTGCACGAGATGCACTCAACACCGATGCAACGAGATCTTTATGCACGAGATTAATTTCCAACGGGTTTCTCTTTTATAAGTTGGGTGTCTGAATTTTTCAAGTTCTGTCAGATGGATCTAGTCAGTAGTATACTCATGGAACAAAAAATATCACAGACTGTTACTGTCGGCTCGTTTATGCAGCAGATTGTCTAGTGGGTGGACAGGTGGGTGGTCCATTGGGTTGGTATTAGGCTGGACGGTAGAGGAGTCCATTTCCATCGGGTAAGGCCGGAAAGTATACAGAGCAGAAAGGGATCCATTAGCTCATATGTAACTCGATAGCTAGACTCGATACTGTTCTACAAAAACTAGACTCTGACACATTAAAGCCGAAGTGGGGCCCTTCACCTGTATATCAATCCTTTCTCATTTCTTTTCCTAACACTTTCTGAGCGAGAGGTTTACTCATGTGTAACTCTTTTTTTTGCGGGTATATTGCTCTGTGATGACCATGCTGAATTCACATTTGCCTTTTTCCTTGATACAATCAACCTACCATATCACCAGTGATATATGGACCCTCTATATCATAAACAAGTCACTTTTTGGACATGGTTTCAATCGCAAATTTAAAATTAACATTTCACTAAAAACATATAGTTTTTGTTACTTGGATTGAAATTTGAAAATCGTAGACAGATATTTGTACATGTGTTTAAGACGGTGATAAAACCGGCAGTGAAATAATTTCTATCTTACGGTATTATTTTTTTCAGTAGTTGTGCAACCAGTATCAACCTTATGTTGTGACCTACACACATGGATGCCAGATTTCTTTTTGCGGGGAACAATGGTTTTTATTAACTTATAACAACCTCTTTACAATCATTGGCGAGTTTCTCCGTGATACACGGGTGCGTCAAGCCGCAAAACTGCAGCTTCCACACCCCTCTTAGCATATTGTGCAAAGATCAGGAGCTACGCCATTACAAGCCCCCTTCACTAAGCTGAAACTCATATTGTGCGAGCTCATAAGCTACACCGCTGTCAAGTTCGAACACCACACTGATAGCAGAACCTCTCCCCTATAGTTAGAAACAACGCAACCTTCCGTTGCTATCCTCGAGCCATCATCAAAGAGGAGATTCAACGCATGGCCTCAGCTGGCGCCACTGTGGGCTGGAATACAGGAACCATGGCCATCCCCTTCGGTATACCGGACCCTTGTCGGATTGAGCACCACCACACTATCTCAAAATGATCTTTTTTATCAAAAGGGGTTCCCCCAGCCCCATTTTTATTGGGAACGAGGCAAACAAAGCATCCACCACTGTTAACTGCGTTCAGGTCAAGCCAAAGAGTAGCTGAACCAGAATTAAACATTACAGGACCTTACAAAAGGAAACATAATGTCGCCTACGAAACGGACGCTGCCAAAACAAACAACCAAGCACAGCTCGCTGCTATCGAATCAGCGGTGTACCAGTTGGCGTTCGCTCTCAGGTAGGCGCGTCGTTATTCGCCGGTCCCATCGACAGGCAGAATCAGCCCCAAGCGATTCTCAACATCTCACCTCTGCGCCGATCCAGGAGTAGTAAGCACCTCCACATGAACATACATTCAGAACCGTTGTAAAGGATCTTCCATTGACGAAGAAGTGCGCTTACTCTTCCCCGTAAGACTCTGACATCTGTCCAAATGAAGCGCCGAAAACACATTTCATTATGAACAATACACAAGCTCCACAAGGTAGTAATACAAGACATGTTAACAACCGCCAGTTTTTTACTATGAGTCCACATCTCAAATAGATCATGTATAGATCGAGGTGATGTAAAAGTATAAGTTCCAGGCATACACTTCCAAGTCACTCTCGCAAAAATGCAATAAAAAGGCAAGTGGTGAACATTCTCCATTTCACCACAAAATAAGGAGGTTAAGTCCTCAATATGATGTCTCTTACCTAATTTATCTCTAGTCAAAATTTGGTCGAGCAACATGCACAAACATCATAATTGGGAGGAATAGGTATCTTCCAAAAAGGGGAAGAAAGCCAACTTAGTAATATACTTCAAGATCACATCGTCATATTGTTATAAGTATAATCATGCAAATATTTACATAACTCACTTACTTAGACCATGAGAATATCAATGTACCTTCATGTCGGACGGTGTACTTTGGGGTTCGTGCAACGTTACCCGTAATAGGGTGATTATAATGACAACTTTTGGGTGTATCGGAAAAGTATGTCGAGGGACTTGATAGCTAAAGATTGACATTTGATCCTCCGACGATGGAGAGATATTCTCCGTGCCCTCTCTGTATTATGGTATCTGTCGGGCGGAGTAACCCCCAGTTTGCCAAACCCACGAATCAACAAAACAACCAACGAAGAATCAGTCAGAAGATCGGCTGCCCAGAGGCCTGCCATGGCCGGCTATAGGCACGGCCATGGCCCGGCACTCCCTGCAGCCCCGGCCAGTTGCCACTTTGTGGCTCTCATGGTCGGCTGCCCTAGGGGCAGCCATGGCCGGCTGCCATGTGAAGGAAATATGCCCTAGAGGCAATAATAAAATTGTTGTTTATATTTCCTTATATCATGATAAATATTTATTATTCATGCTAGAATTGTATTAACCGGAAACTTAGTACATGTGTGAATACATAGACAAACAGAGTGTCACTAATATGCCTCTACTTGACTAGCTCATTGACTCAATGATGGCTATGTTTCCTGACCATAGACAAGAGTTGTCACTTGATTAACGGGATCACATCATTAGAGAATGATGTGATTGACTTGACCCATCCGTTAGCTTAGCACGATGATCGTCTAGTTTGTTGCTATTGCTTTCTCCATAACTTATACATGTTCCTATGACTATGAGATCATGCAACTCCCAAATACCGGAGGAACCCTTAGTGTGCTATCAAACATCACAACGTAACTGGGTGACTATAAAATTGCTCTATAGGTGTCTCCGATGGTGTTTGTTGAGTTGGCATAGATCGAGATTAGCATTTGTCACTCCGAGTATCGGAGAGGTATCTTTGGGCCCTCTCGGTAATGCACATCACTATAAGCCTTGCAAGCAATGTAACTAATGAGTTAGTTGCGGGATGGTGCATTACGGAACGAGTAAAGAGACTTGCTGGTAACGAGATTGAACTAGGTATTGAGATACCGACGATCGAATCTCGGGCAAGTAACATACCGATGACAAAGGGAACTATGTATGTTGTTGTGCGGTTTGACCGATAAAGATCTGCATAGAATATGTAGGAACCAATATGAGCATCCAGGTTCCGCTATTGGTTATTGACCGTAGATGAGTCTCGGTCATGTCTACATAGTTCTCGAACCCGTAGGGTCCGCACGCTTAACGTTTGGTGACGATCGGTATTATGAGTTTATGTGTTTTGATGTACCAAAGGTAGTTTGGAGTCCCGGATTTGATCACGGACATGACGAGGAGTATCGAAATGGTCGATACATAAAGATTGATATATTGGAAGCCTATGATTGGACATTGGAATGGTTCCAGATGAGTTTGGGCATTTTCCGAAGTACCGGGAGGTTACCGGAAGCCCCCAGGGAGTATATGGGCCTTACTCGGCCTTAGTGGAATAGAGGAGAGGAAGGGAAAAGGTGGGAGGCTCGCCCCCCTAACCCAATCCAAATTGGGTGGGGGCCACCACCCCCCTTTCCTTCCTTCTCTCCTCCCCTTCCTTCTCCCGTACTCCTACTACTTGGAAGGGGGAATCCTATTCCCGGTGGGAGTAAGACTCCCATAGGGAGCGCCATAGAGGGCCGGCCCTCCCCCTCCTCCACTCCTTTATATACGGGGGAGGGGGGCACCCCATAGACACACAAGTTGATCATTGTCTTAACCGTGTGCAGTGCCCCCCTCCACCATAATCCACCTCGGTCATATCGTAGCAATGCTTAGGAGAAGCCCTGTTCCGGTAGCTTCTTCATCACCGTCATCACGCCTCGTGCTGACGTAACTCTCCCTCGACACTTGATACGTCTCCAACGTATCTATAATTTTTTATTGCTCCATGCTATATTATCTACTGTTTTGGGCAATATTGGGCTTTATTTTCCACTTTTATATTATTTTTGGGAGTAACCTATTAACCGGAGGCCCAGAGTTGCTGTTTTATGCCTATTTCAGTGTTTTGAAGAAAAGGAATATCAGACGGAGTCGAAACGGAACGAAATCAACTAGAGAAGTTATTTCTGGAATGAAAGCCACCCGATGGACTTGGACCCCACGTCAAGGAAGGAAGGAGGAGCTCACGAGGGTAGGAGCGCGCCCCCTGCCTCGTGGGGCCCTCGTGGCTCCCCTGACGTGCTTCTTCTGCCTATATAACTCCATATACCCTAAAACTTCCAAAACGCACAATAGATCGGGAGTTCCGCCGCCAGAAGCCTCCGTAGCCACCGAAAACCAATCAAGACCCGTTCTGGCACCCTGCCGGAGGGGGCAATCCTTCTCCGGTGGCCATCTTCATCATCCCGGCGCTCTCCATGACGAGGAGGGAGTAGTTCTCCCTCGGGGCTGAGGGTATGTACCAGTAGCTATGTGTTTGATCTCTCTCTCTATCTCTCGTGTTCTTGATTTGGCACGATCTTGATGTATCGCGAGCTTTGCTATTATAGTTAGATCTTATGTTTCTCCTCCCCCTCTTCTCTCTTGTAATGAATTGAGTTTCCCCTTTGGAGTTATCTTATCGGATTGAGTCTTTAAAGACTTGAGAACACTTGATGTATGTCTTGCCGTGGATATATGTGGTGACAATGGGATACCACGTGCCACTTGATGTATGTCTTGGTGATCAACTTGCACATTGGGAACCTATGCATAGGGGTTGGCACATGTCTTCGTCGTGATTCTTCGGTAGAACTTCGGGGCACTCTTTGAGGTCCTATGTGTTGGTTGAATAGATGAATTGAGATTGTGTGATGCATATCGTATAATCATACCCACGGATACTTGAGGTGACATTGGAGTATCTAGGTGACATTAGGGTTTTGGTCGATTTGTGTCTTAAGGTGTTATTCTAGTACGAACTCTAGGGCTGTTTGTGACACTTATAGGAATAGTGTAACGCCCGGATGATCATGCTACAGTAATCCCACGCTAATGATGCCATGTCATCTGCGATTACTGTTACTAATCTCGGGTTAATTCGAAACGCGTCAAATTCAAATTCAAATTAATGTCAAACGGCAAAAGTTTCAAAATATTAAACTAAAATGTTCGGAGTGTGCAGTTAAATGCCAGGGTAATTATAATAAAGCAAACACATTTTTATAAAATGCATAAATGATTTAAAATGATTTAAAACAGAAGAGAAAATAAATAAAAGGAAAACAGGAAACAAAACCCAAAAAAAAAGAGAAAGCGCCCCCCCTCCCTGGGCCGTGGCCCAACTGGGCCAACCCACCAGTGGCCTGCCAGGCCGGCCCACTCCCTCCCCTGGCCTATAACCCCGTGGGGGCACCGAACCTAGCACGATCCCCATTCCCCCCCTCCCACTCCTCTCTCTCCCTCCTCTGCCCGATCTGGATCGGGGCGAACCCCCGATCCCATCGGCCCGACGCCGCCGTCGATCCCCGTCGCCCCGCCGCCGTTCACCATCGCCACCGCCGCCCAGCGCCCTCCTCCTCAACCCTCCTTCCCTGTGCCCCCACGCTCGGCTGGTTCTGAATCGGGGAGGGGCCCGATCCCGCGTCGCCCTGCACCCCCGATTCCGTCGCCCGTCGCCGCGACGACCTCGCGTCCACGTCTTCCTCCCCGAGCCCCCACTGCCCGTGCCCTACTCCTCCCGATGTGAGCCCCGCCTTGCTCCCTCCCTCTCCCTCGCGTGCTCGCGCTCGTCGCCGCGGTCCCCGCCGATCTCGCCCTCGGTTGACGCACTCCGGCCGCGTCCGATGCGCGCTCACCGCGCCGTGCCCGCGCACCGCACCTGCCGTGGCCCCCAGCCCCCTTGCCGGCTCCGATGCGGCCACCGAATTCCCCCTGCGCCGGCGACGCCGCTACACCCGCGGCCAACTCCGAGCCGCCTCCACCCCGCAACCACCCCTACCCGCTCACGCCGTGGCCGTCGCCCTCGCGGCTGTGTCCGGTGCCCGCGCCCCTGGATTCCCGCAGTCGCCGCGGCCCGACCTCGCCTCACGCCCCTCCCTAGCGCCCGCCGCGCCTGCGGTGGCCCTTGCGGCCCCTCCTCTCCGCCGGCCACCACCGCACCTGGCCTCGCCCCTGCTTCCCCTTGCCGGTGCCGCGCCGCCGCTCCGGTGGCCATCGCCGGCCACGGCCTTGCCCGCGCCCCGTTCGGGCGAGCGCCCGCACCCGCTCGCCCGCGCCCTCTAGGCCCCGATGGGCCACAGACATGTGGGGCCTCGCCCCAGAACGTTAAAAAAAGGGAGAAGAAAAGAAAAAGGAAATAAAAAATGACTTAATAAAATTAATTAATAATTAATTAATTAATTAGTGAAGTAATTAACTTAACTAACCCTATTTAGTTAACTAATTAACTCTATTTGAACCTGCAAATTAAAAGTTAACAGATAATTAGTCTTCAGCCAATGACATGTGGGACCTGCCTGTCAGTTTGACTAAGTCAACTAACTGGTTGACTGATGACATCATGCTGACCTCATGCTGACATCATAATGGAAATTTTAAATTAAATTAATTCTGTTAATTCTAAAAATGAATTAAAAACTTTGGGAATTAATATAAAATAAACCGTAGCTCAGATGGAAATACTTTGTACATGAAAGTTGCTCAAAACGACGAGACGAATTTGGATTCGCAGCCTGTTCTTCCGCCACGCATCCCTAGCATACTGAACATGCAACTTTTCCCCTCCGGCTCCTCTACCCGAAAACGCGAAACACCGGGGATACTTTCCCGGCTGCTATCCCCCTTCACCGGTATCACCTAATACCGCGTTAGGGCACCCCTAGCACCGTTACTTGTCTTGTCATGTATCGTTATGCATCTGTTTGCATTATATTCATTGTTTCTTCCCCCCTCTTCTTCCGCTAGACACCGAGACCGACGCCGCTGCTACCCAATACGACTACGGAGTTGACGACCCCTCTCTCTTGCCAGAGCAACCAGGCAAGGCCCCCCCCCTTTGATCACCAGATATCGCCTACTCTTCTCTATACTGCTTGCATTAGAGTAGTGTAGCATGCTACTGCTTTCCGTTATTCCTATCCTGATGCATAGCCTGTCCTTGCTACTACTGTTGTTACCATTACCTGCTATCCTACTGCTTAGTATAGGATGCTAGTGTTTCATCAGTGGCCCTACACTCTTGTCCGTCTGCCATGCTATACTACTGGGCCATGATCACTCGGGAGGTGATCACGGGTATGTACTATGTACTTTATACTTGATATATGTGGTGAGACGGGTCGGCTTGAGGAGCACCCGCGAGTGGATCTTTGAGGCGGAGCGACAGGGCAGGTTCCGACCACCTAGGAGAGAGGTGGGCCTGGCCCTGGTCGGCGTTCGCGGATACTTAACACGCTAAACGAGATCTGGGTATTTGATCTGAGTCTGGCCATCTGGCTTATACGCACTAACCATCTATGCGGGGACAGTTATGGGCACTCGACGTTGTGGTATCAGCCGAAGCCTTCGTGACGTCAGCGACTGAGTGGCGCGCGCCGGATTGGACTGGAACGCCACTAGGCTAGGTCTGCTTCCGGCCGCGTTCGCAACGTGCAGGTGTGCAAAGGGCGATGGGCCCAGACCCCTGCGCCATAGGATTTAGACTGGCGTGCTGACCTCTCTGTTGTGCCTAGGTAGGGCTGCGACGTGTTGATCTTCCGAGGCCGGGCATGACCCAGGAAAGTGTGTCCGGCCAAATGGGATCGAGCGTGTTGGGTTATGTGGTGCACCCCTGCAGGGAAGTTAATCTATTCGAATAGCCGTGATCTTCGGTAACAGGACGACTTGGAGTTGTACCTTGACCTTATGACAACTAGAACCGGAAACTTAATAAAACACACCCTTCCAAGTGCCAGATACAACCGGTGATCGCTCTCTCACAGGGCGACGAGGGGAGGATCATCGGTTAGGGTTATGCTATGCGATGCTACTTGGAGGTCTTCAGTCTACTCTCTTCTACATGCTGCAAGACGGAGGCTGCCAGAAGCGTAGTCTTCAAAAGGACTAGCTATCCCCCTCTTATTCCGGCTTTCTGCAGTCCAGTCCACATATAATAGCCTTATTTCAGTTGATACCAATGCATACGCATGTAGTGTAGCTCCTTTCTTGCGAGTACTTTGGATGAGTACTCACGGTTGCTTCCTCCTTCTTTTCCCTCTATCCCTTCTACCTGGTTGTCGCAACCAGATGTTGGAGCCCAGGAGCCAGACGCCACCGTCGACGACAACTCCTACTACACTGGAGGTGCCTACTACTACGTGATGCCCGCTGACGATGACCAGGAGTAGTTAGGAGGATCCCAGGCAGGAGGCATGCGCCTCTTTCGATCTGTATCCCAGTTTGTGCTAGCCTTCTTAAGGCAAACTTGTTTAACTTATGTCTGTACTCAGATATTGTTGCTTCCGCTGACTCGTCTATGATCGAGCTCTTATATTCGAGCCTTCGAGGCCCCTGGCTTGTAATATGATGCTTGTATGACTTATTTTATTTGTAGAGTTGTGTTGTGATATCTACCCGTGAGTCCTTGATTTTGATCGTACACATTTGCGTGCATGATTAGTGTACGGTCAAATCGGGGGTGTCACAAGTTGGTATCAGAGCCGACTGCCTGTAGGAAACCCCCTCCCACACTCTTTGGCCGAAGTCGAGTCTAGACATTGCAAAAACTTTTTACTAACTTGGCTGTGTGCCTTACGGGCCCACGTCACCATCGGGTGATACTAGGATCTTTTACTCCTCGACCTTTACTCTGGGACTCTGAACTCTCTTCTACTCGGGTTAAACGAATTTACTAACTCTGACACTAGGATCCCGTTACGACATTCACCCCAAAGTTGGATAAGCCCTAGTTATTCTTTAGAGTAGTATTTGAACCTTATCCACATTGTCATTTGACTCCTGTGAAAACATCTTTGTTTTCAGATGGAACCCACGAGGCAGGTCGTGCGCCACACGACGGCCATTGGTGCCTCAGGATCACCTGCTGTGTTGGTTGAGATGATGACCTATCTAGGTTATCGCTGGCACCCTGAGTACACCGTCTATGAGGAGTATCAGGACTTCAACCAGGAGCAGTACTGTGCCATCGTCCACCTCTACTCTCGGGAGTATGACTCCACTACTGTGCTGCACACTGCTCATGGTGTTGGAGTGACCATCGACATGGCGGTCCACGATGCTGCTTATGCTGCTCTGACACGTCTTCGCGGAGAGTATCAGGAGTTGGACACCTCCCCCTTCAGGCACATTGCTATCGCATCTGATGTTGGTGCGGAGGGATACTACACCGCTGCCTACTCCACCGTCACTCGAGAGCCCTTCTACCATCAGAACCTGGTTCTGCATGCTGATGGGATGGATAGAGCTAACCGAGCTCTTCGCCATGAGTTGTACACCACCCGTCAGCACCTGTATCGTGCTCTGACGCTGTTGCACCCCTCTGTCCGCTCTGGTGATCTGTCGCGTTCTGCGATCTACTCTGCCCGGACCGTGATGCCCCAGGGCGTCGGCTGGCCAGATGTGGGAGGCTACTCTCCTGCATTGGGTCCTCTCCTGCCACCTGCGCATCGGGTTCCGCACCAGAGTATCTGCGGACCCCAGGCTACTCGCGTGGAGGTCTTCCCTTCGCGTCACTACCAGCTGTCGGGCTACACCTACCTCCGCAGTACCGCATGGGACTGACGTAGACTTGCTTATTAGGGTTAGATGCATTCGCCGCGAGCCTGTGTGCCGCCTATGACGTCTTAGCCTATGTACTGAACATGGTGTAACAAACTCTATGCATGATCTCTTTTGTAAGATATGCCGACTACTATGTAGAATCTATCGTGCTGCTTTCGTTGTGCATGTTTCATCATGAATGACTCTTGTTTTTTTTGCAAATTTCTCAATGCTGAACTACCCCTATTAAATATTAGCAGGATGGTTAGACCAGGTGGTCGTGGTCGTGGTGGCAACGCCCCACCACCGCCTGAGTACATGGCTGGGATGATGCAACAGTTTGAGCTGAATCGTCAGTTCATGGAGAATATTATGGCTCAGTTTCCTCGCCCCAATATGAACTAGCAGCCAACCCAAGTGACTCTGCAAGATTTCATGCGCCTCAACCCAACCGTGTACCGCAGCTCAACTCAGCCTCTGGATGCTGACGACTGGCTCCGTGACATCACCTATGAGATGGAGTCTGCTGATGTAGCCCCTGCCAGCTATGTCACCTTTGCTTCTTTCTTCCTGAAAGGACCCGCGGCTCAATGGTGGGACAGCCACAGGCGTACTCTGCCAGCTGGAACAATCATCACCTGGCCAGACTTCCAAGCTGCCTTCCGTGCTCGCTTCATTCCTCAGGGAGTTATGGACCGGAAGAAGCGTGAGTTCCGCAACCTCACCCAAGGCAACAAAACTGTGGAAGCTTATCAGCGGGAGTTTCTGGACTTGTCCCGCTATGCTGAAGAGGACATTGCAACTGATGCACGCAGACAGGAGAAGTTCCGGGATGGCCTTCAAGCTGACATCAAACTCGCACTTCTAGTGCATGACTTTGCTAATTTCGCCACTCTGGTGAACAAAGCCATCAATGTCGAAACTGGTCTGCAGGAATACCAGAGCTCTCACAAGCGCAGCCATGACACGGGCTCATCTTCGAGCCCGTCCTCGCAGAAGCGCAAGATATGGATTCCCAACAGCATGTACCAGCCGAATGCACCTGCCCCAAGGCAGTCCTATGCTGCACCTCGTCTGCCTACGGCTCCAACTAGGCAGCCAAGGCTTCCAGCTCCACCACCCCAAGCTCCTGTTCCTACTCCCGAGAATGGTTTGTGCTTCAGGTGTGGACAACCAGGGCACCGTGCTAGGGAATGCAACCAGAAGCAGAATCAAGTGGCCCTTCCAGCAACTGGCCGTGGAAACAACCAGCCCCGCAACAACAGTACCAAGTCTTATGGTCGTGTTCATGCCAACCACGTTGATCTCAATGAAGTTCTAGACCAGCCTGCTACCGTGATGGGTACACTCCTCGTAAATTCCATACCAGCATCTGTTTTATTTGATACAGGAGCATCACATTCATTCTTATCAGCTGAGTTTGCATTCATGCATGGCATTAAATACGAAGAGATGAACACTGCGATTGTGGTACACACTCCTGCGGGCCAGTGTCAAACCTCTATGGTTAGTCACAACGTTCCCGTTGAAATTGAAGGACTGGAATTCCTTGCCTCCCCCATCGTACTAAAGTCCTGTAGCATCGACCTCATTCTGGGAATGGATTGGTTGAAAGCGCATACTACTGCTATAGTTTGCGCCACTAAGGTCGTCCATCTGCTACACCCTTCTGATGAAATAATTGCTTACCAAGCTCATCTAGTTCAGAACGCCGAGGCACGTCTTTATGCCTTGAATGCATTGAACACTGCACCACTCGAGGGCATTGAAAACATTCCCGTCGTTCGTGAATTCCAAGACGTCTTCCCAGAAGAACTTCCAGGGATTCCTCCTGCTAGAGTTGTCGAATTCATCATTGACTTGAAACCCGGCACTACCCCTATAGCTAAACGACCTTACAAGATGCCGCCGCATGAACTCATTGAGCTTAAGGAGGAAATCGACAAATCTCTTGTCAAAGGTTTCATTCGTCCAAGTTGCTCTCCTTGGGGAGCACCTTCTCTCTTTGTTAAGAAAAAGGATGGGACAAACCGATTAGTCCAAGACTACCGTCCTATAAACCAAGCTACCATTCAGAATAAATATCCGCTTCCTCAGATCAATGATCTTTATTATCAACTGGCTGGCTCATCAGTGTTCTCCAAACTCGACTTGAGGTTGGGTTACCACCAGATCCGTGTTCGTGAAGAGGACATCCCAAAAACCGCCTTCGTGACTCGGTATGGATCATACGAGTACACCGTCATGTCATTCGGCTTAACGAATGCTCCCGCCACCTTCTCTCGTCTGATGAATTATATATTCATGGATTACCTCGACAAGTTCGTCGTGGTTTATCTGGACGATATCCTTGTATTTTCCAAGAACGAGGAAGAACATGCTGGACATTTGCGTCTTGTGCTGGAGAAGCTTCGAGAACATCAGTTGTATGCTAAGTATTCCAAGTGTGAATTCTGGCTCCCCGAAGTAACCTATCTCGGGCATGTCATCTCCAAGGATGGTATTGCCGTCAACCCTGAACGAGTTCAGGCTATTCTCGATTGGACTCCTCCGAAGAATGTGAAGCAAGTCCGAAGTTTTCTCGGTCTCGCCATCTATTGCCGTCGATTCGTCGAGAACTTCTCCAAGATTGCCAGGCCCCTGACTAATCTGTTGCATAAGGGTGTCAAGTTTGACTGGACAGACAAGTGTCAGGAAAGTTTCCAGGCGCTCAAAGACAAGTTGACTTCTGCCCCCGTACTTCCTCCACCTGATACTAAGAAGGACTTCGTCATTTACTGCGACGCTTCCCGTCAAGGATTAGGCTGTGTCCTAATGCAAGAGCGCAGAGTGATTGCTTATGCCTCTCGTCAACTGCGCCCTCACGAAGAAAACTACCCAGTTCACGACCTCGAGCTTGCTGCTGTCATTCATGCACTGAAACAGTGGCGACATTACCTTCTCGGTAATCGTTGCGAGATCTTCACCAACCATCAAAGTCTGAAGTATCTGTTTACTCAGCCAGATTTAAACCTACGTCAGCAAAGATGGATGGAGACTGTTGCAGACTTTGATGTGGGTATATCATATACCCCCGGCAAGGCTAATGTAATGGCTGATGCCTTGAGCCGCAAGTCTTACTGTAACCACCTCCAGGTTCACAAAGTTCACCCATCGCTTGTTGAAGAATTTAGAGGGCTGAACCTCCATACTGTTCCTCCGGGATCACTCGCTCCCCCTCCCGAAGGTTTCCCCAAACGGAACCTCCATGTTGTTTCCAAGGGTTCTCTCAATACCCTGGTTGCGAAACCAGATCTTGTGGACACCATCAAATGGATACAGAAATGTGACGATGAAGTCCTCAAGATTAAGCGCGACCTCAAAAAAGGAAAGCCCTCATTCTTCACTATTGCTGACGATGGCGCCTTGTATTTCAAAGGCCGCCTAGTGGTACCATGTTCGAAGAAAAACCTGGATAAGACTAAAAGGGTTATGCAAGAAGCTCATGATACGCCTCTGTCCATCCATCCTGGTAGTACAAAGATGTACCAGGATATTCGTCAAAGATTCTGGTGGTCTAATATGAAGCAGGACATTGCTCGTTATGTTGCTGAGTGTGATGTTTGTCGCCGAATCAAAGCAGAGCATCAAAGGCCTGCTGGAACTCTGCAACCTATCTCTATTCCTGAATGGAAATGGGACCATGTTGAGATGGACTTCGTCACTGGATTTCCCACATCGCAGAAAGGTAATGATGCTATTCTTGTCGTCATTGACCGGCTTTCCAAAGTTGCCCATTTCCTGGCGGTCAAAGAGACAATCACTGCTAGTCAGCTTGCTACTCTCTACATGGCTAGAATTGTTTCACTTCACGGTATCCCACTGGTTATCAGTTCAGACCGTGGCAGCTTATTCACTTCAAGGTTTTGGGCGAGTTTCCAAGAAGCTATGGGGACTCATCTGTCGTTCAGTACTGCGTTCCACCCTCAGTCGCAAGGACAGGTTGAACGTGTCAACCAAGTTCTCGAAGACATGCTTCGAGCTTGTGTAATCTCATTCGGCAAGAAATGGGAGGAATCTCTTCCATATGCCGAGTTCTCTTATAATAATAGCTATCAAGCTAGTCTGAAGATGTCCCCCTTCGAAGTGCTATATGGACGAAACTGTCGAACCCCTATGAACTGGTCAGAAACTGGGGAGCGTCCACTCTTCGGTCCGGATATTATCACAGGCCGAAGAACAAGTTCGCATTATTCGCGAGAATCTCAAGACTGCTCAGTCACGTCAGAAAAGTCAGTATGACCGTCATCACCAAGACATGGTCTATCAACCTGGCGAAAAGGCTTATCTTCGAGTTACACCAATGAAGGGTGCTCACCGCTTCGGGATCAAGGGCAAGCTAGCTCCTCGCTATATCGGTCCCTTCACTATTCTCGAAAGGCGTGGAAAGGTAGCATATCAATTGGAGCTTCCGCTGAACCTTTCTCAGGTTCACGATGTGTTCCATGTGTCACAACTCCGCCATTGCTTCAAGGATCCAATCCGAGCGGTGGATCATGAAGTGCTCGAATTGCAACAGGACCTCTCTTATAAAGAGCATCCGGTCTGCATTCTTGACCAAGATGAACGCCGCACACGTCAGAAGGCGATCAAGTTCCTCAAGGTCCAGTGGTCGAATCACTCTGAAGACGAAGCCACCTGGGAACGCGAGGATCGTCTTCGCGATGAATACCCTGCACTGTTTCCTTCTACCTCCTAAATCTCAGGACGAGATTTCTTGTAGTGGAGGAGATTTGTAACGCCCGGATGATCATGCTACAGTAATCCCACGCTAATGATGCCATGTCATCTGCGATTACTGTTACTAATCTCGGGTTAATTCGAAAACGCGTCAAATTCAAATTCAAATTAATGTCAAACGGCAAAAGTTTCAAAATATTAAACTAAAATGTTCGGAGTGTGCAGTTAAATGCCAGGGTAATTATAATAAAGCAAACAC
This sequence comes from Triticum urartu, assembly GCF_003073215.2. Taxonomy (NCBI): domain Eukaryota; kingdom Viridiplantae; phylum Streptophyta; class Magnoliopsida; order Poales; family Poaceae; genus Triticum; species Triticum urartu. The sequence continues at coordinate 4,901,092 of NC_053028.1, read as the reverse complement.
ATTTTTATAAAATGCATAAATGATTTAAAATGATTTAAAACAGAAGAGAAAATAAATAAAAGGAAAACAGGAAACAAAACCAAAAAAAAGAGAAAGCGCCCCCCCCTCCCTGGGCCGTGGCCCAACTGGGCCAACCCACCAGTGGCCTGCCAGGCGCCACTCCCCCCCCTGGCCTATCACGTGACCGCAACCACCTCCCCACTCCCTCGTCTCTCCCTCTCATGCCGATCCCACGATCATCGGCCGACGCCGCCCGATCCCCGTCGCCCCGCCGCCGTTCACCATCGCCACCGCCGCCCAGCGCCCTCCTCCTCAACCCTCCTTCCCAGCGCCCCCCCACGCTCGGCTGGTTCTGGATCGGGGAGGGGCCGATCCCGCGTCGCCCTGCACCCCCGATCCCGTCGCCCGTCGCCGCGACGACCTCGCGTCCACGTCTTCCTCCCCGAGCCCCCACTGCCCGTGCCCTACTCCTCCCGATGTGAGCCCCGCCTTGCTCCCTCCCTCTCCCTCGCGCGCTCGCGCTCGTCGCCGCGGTCCCCGCCGATCTCGCCCCCGGTTGACGCGCTCCGGCCGCGTCCGATGCGCGCTCACCGCGCCGTGCCCGCGCACCGCACCTGCCGTGGCCCCCAGCCCCCCTGCCGCCTCCGATGCGGCCACCGAATCCCCCCTGCGCCGGCGACGCCGCTACACCCGCGGCCAACTCCGAGCCCCCTCCACCCCGCGACCACCCCTGCCCGCTCGCGCCGTGGCCGTCGCCCCCCGCGGCTGTGTCGGTGCCCGCGCCCCTGGATTCCCGCAGTCGCCGCGGCCCGACCTCGCCCCACGCCCCCTAGCGCCCGCCGCGCCTGCGGTGGCCCTTGCGGCCCCGCCTCTCCGCCGGCCACCACTGCACCTGGCCTCGCCCCTGCTTCCCCTTGCCGGTGCCGCGCCGCCGCTCCGGTGGCCATCGCCGGCCACGGCCTTGCCCGCGCCCCGTTCGGGCGAGCGCCCGCACCCGCTCGCCCGCGCCCTCTAGGCCCCGATGGGCCACAGACATGTGGGGCCCGGCCCCAGAACGTTAAAAAAAAGAGAAGAAAAGAAAAGGAAATAAAAAAATGACTTAATAAAATTAATTAATTAATTAATTAATTAATTAGTGAAGTAATTAACTTAACTAACCCTATTTAGTTAACTAATTAACTCTATTTGAACCTGCAAATTAAAAGTTAACAGATAATTAGTCTTCAGCCAATGACATGTGGGACCTGCCTGTCAGTTTGACTAAGTCAACTAACTGGTTGACTGATGACATCATGCTGACCTCATGCTGACATCATAATGGAAATTTTAAATTAAATTAATTCTGTTAATTCTAAAAATGAATTAAAAACTTTGGAAATTAATATAAAATAAACCGTAGCTCAGATGAAAATACTTTGTACATGAAAGTTGCTCAAAACGACGAGACGAATTTGGATTCGCAGCCTGTTCTTCCGCCACGCATCCCTAGCATACTGAACATGCAACTTTTCCCCTCCGGCTCCTCTACCCGAAAACGCGAAACACCGGGGATACTTTCCCGGCTGCTATCCCCCTTCACCGGTATCACCTAATACCGCGTTAGGGCACCCCTAGCACGTTACTTGCCTTGTCATGCATCGTTATGCATCTGTTTGCATTATATTTATTGTTTCTTCCCCCCTCTTCTTCCGCTAGACACCGAGACCGACGCCGCTGCTACCCAGTACGACTACGGAGTTGACGACCCCTCTCTCTTGCCAGAGCAACCAGGCAAGCCCCCCTTTGATCACCAGATATCGCCTACTCTTTCTATACTGCTTGCATTAGAGTAGTGTAGCATGTACTGCTTTCCGTTTTTATCCTGATGCATAGCCTGTCCTTGCTACTACTGTTGTTACCTTACCTGCTATCCTCTGCTTAGTATAGGATGCTAGTGTTCCATCAGTGCCCTACACTCTTGTCCGTCTGCCATGCTATACTACTGGGCCATGATCACTTCGGGAGGTGATCACGGGCATATTATATTACACTTTATCATTATTATGTAAAAGATCGGGTCGGCTGAAGCAGGCAGTGGATCTTTGTGGCGAAGCGACAGGGCAGGTTGAGACCACCTAGGAGAGAGGTGGGCCTGGCCCTGGTCGGCGTTCGCGGTTATTTCAAAATAACACGCTTAACGAGATCTTGGTATTTGATCTGAGTCTGGCCACTGGCCTATACTGCACTAACCATCTACGCGGGGACAGTTATGGGCACTCGACGTCGTGGTATCAGCCGAAGCCTTCGTGACGTCAGCGACTGAGCGGCGCGCGCCGGATTGGACTGGAACGCCTACTAGGCTAGGTCTGCTTCCGGCCGCGTTCGCAACGTGCAGGTGTGCAAAGGGCGATGGGCCCAGACCCCTGCGCCATAGGATTTAGACCGGCGTGCTGACCTCTCTGTTGTGCCTAGGTAGGGCTGCGACGTGTTGATCTTCCGAGGCCGGGCATGACCCAGGAAAGTGTGTCCGGCCAAATGGGATCGAGCGTGTTGGGTTATGTGGTGCACCCCTGCAGGGAAGTTAATCTATTCGAATAGCCGTGATCTTCGGTAACAGGACGACTTGGAGTTGTACCTTGACCTTATGACAACTAGAACCGGATACTTAATAAAAACACACCCTTCCAAGTGCCAGATACAACCGGTGATCGCTCTCTCACAGGGCGACGAGGGGAGGATCATCGGTTAGGGTTATGCTATGCGATGCTACTTGGAGGTCTTCAGTCTACTCTCTTCTACATGCTGCAAGACGGAGGCTGCCAGAAGCGTAGTCTTCGAAAGGACTAGCTATCCCCCTCTTATTCCGGCTTTCTGCAGTCCAGTCCACATATAATAGCCTTATTTCAGTTGATACCAATGCATACGCATGTAGTGTAGCTCCTTGCTTGCGAGTACTTTGGATGAGTACTCACGGTTGCTTCCTCCTTCTTTTCCCTCTATCCCTTCTACCTGGTTGTCGCAACCAGATGTTGGAGCCCAGGAGCCAGACGCCACCGTCGACAACGATTCCTACTACACCGGAGGTGCCTACTACTACGTGATGCCCGCTGACGATGACCAGGAGTAGTTAGGAGGATCCCAGGCAGGAGGCCTGCGCCTCTTTCGATCTGTATCCCAGTTTGTGCTAGCCTTCTTAAGGCAAACTTGTTTAACTTATGTCTGTACTCAAATATTGTTGCTTCCGCTGAGTCGTCTATGATCAAGCTCTTGTATTCGAGCCTTCGAGGCCCCTGGCTTGTAATATGATGCTTGTATGACTTATTTTATTTGTAGAGTTGTGTTGTGATATCTACCCGTGAGTCCTTGATTTTGATCGTACACATTTGCGTGCATGATTAGTGTACGGTCAAATCGGGGGTGTCACAAATAGCCCAACGGATTGATTGGAAAGAATAACTTTGAGGTGGTTTCGTACCCTACCATAATCTCTTCGTTCGTTCTCCGCTATTAGTGACTTTGGAGTGACTCTTTGTTGCATGTTGAGGGATAGTTATGTGATCCAATTATGTTAGTATTGTTGAGGGAACTTACACTAGCGAAAGTATGAACCCTAGGCCTTGTTTCAACGCATTGCAATACCATTTACGCTCACTTTTATCACTTGCTACCTTGCTGTTTTTATTATTTCAGATTACAAAAACTATTATCTACTATCCATATACCACTTGTATCACCATCTCTTCGCCGAACTAGTGCACCTATACAATTTACCATTGTATTGGGTGTGTTGGGGACACAAGAGACTCTTTGTTATTTGGTTGCAGGGTTGCTTGAGAGAGACCATCTTCATCCTACGCCTCCTACGGATTGATAAACCTTAGGTCATCCACTTGTGGGAAATTTGCTACTGTCCTACAAACCTCTGCACTTGGAGGCCCAACAACGTCTACAAGAAGAAGGTTGTGTAGTAGACATCAACACTCAGCTGGATCTAGAGTTCGTGGGACGTCACCGAGCTGAACGTGTGCAGATCGCGGAGGTGCCGTACCTTCGGTGCTAGGATCGGTCGGATCGTGAAGACGTTCGACTACATCAACCGCGTTGTCATAATGCTCCCGCTTACAGTTTACGAGGGTACGTAGACAACACTTCCCCTCTCGTTGCTATGCATCACCTAGATAGATCTTGCGTGTGCGTAGGAAAATTCTGAAATTACTGCGTTCCCCAACAGTGGCATCCAAGCCAGGTCTATGCATAGATGTTATATGCACGAGTAGAACACAAAGGAGTTGTGGATGTGGATATATACATATTGCTTGCCGTCACTAGTTGATTCTTGATTCAGCGGTATTGTTGGATTAAGCGGCTCAGACCAACATTACGCGTACGCTTACGCGAGACTGGTTCTACCAACGTGCTTCGCACATAGGTGGCTAGTGGTGTCAGTTTCTCCAACTTTAGTTGAATTGAATTCAATGAACAGGTTTCTTTCTGAAGATCAAAAAGTAATCACTATACCGCGTTGTGGTTTTTGATGTGTAGGTAAGAACGGTTCTTGCTCAGCCTGTAGCAACCACGTAAAACTTGCAACAACAAAGTAGATGACGTCTAACTTGTTTTTGCAGGGCATGTTGTAATGTGATATGGTCAAGACATGATGCTAAATTTTATTGTATGAGATGATCATGTTTTGTAACAAAGTTATTGGCAACTGGCAGGAGCCATATGGTTGTCGCTTTATTGTATGAAATGCAATCGCCATGTAATTGCTTTAATTTATCACTAAGCGGTAGCGATAGTCGTAGAAGCAATAGTTGGCGAGACGAGAATGATGCTTCGACGGAGATCAAGGTGTCAAGCCGGTGATGATGGTAATCATGACGGTGCTTTGAAGATGGATATCAAAGGCACAAGATGATGATGGCTATATCATATCACTTATATTGATTGCATGTGATGTTTATCCTTTATGCATCTTATTTTGCTTAGTTCGGCGGTAGCATTATAAGATGACCTCTCACTAAATTTCAAGGTACAAGTGTTCTCCCTGAGTATGCGTCATTGCTACAGTTCGTCGTGCGGAGACACCACGTGATGATCGGGTGTGATAAGCTCTACGTTCACATACAACGGGTGCAAGCCAGTTTTGCACATGCAGAATACTCGGGTTAAACTTGACGAGCCTAGCATATGCAGATATGGCCTCGGGACACTGAGACCAAAAGGTCGAGCATGAATCATATAGTAGATATGATCAACATAGTGATGTTCACCATTGAAAACTACTCCATCTCACGTGATGATCGGACATGGTTTAGTTGATATGGATCACGTGATCACTTAGATGATTAGAGAGATGTCTATCTAAGTGGGAGTTCTTAAGTAACTTGATTAATTGAACTTTAATTTATCATGAACTTAGTACCTGATAGTATTTTGCATATCTATGTTCTTGTAGATAGATGGCCTGTGCTGTTGTTCCGTTGAATTTTAATGTGTCCCTAGAGAAAACTAATTTGAAAGATGATGGTAGCAACTACACGGACTGGGTCCATAACTTGAGGATTATCCTCATTGCTGCACAGAAGAATTACGTCCTGGAAGCACCGCTAGGTGACAAACCCGCTGCAGGAGCAACACCAGATGTTGTGAACACCTGGCAGAGCAAAGCTGATGACTACTCGATAGTTCAATGTGCCATGCTTTACGGCTTAGAACCGGGACTTCAACGATGTTTTGCACGTCATGGAGCATATGAGATGTTCCATGAGTTGAAGTTAATATTTCAGGCAAATGCCCGGATTGAGAGATATGAAGTCTCCAATAAGTTCTACAGCTGCAAAATGGAGGAGAATAGTTCTGTTAGTGAACATATACTCAAAATGTCTGGGTACCACAACCACTTGACTCGGCTGGGAGTTAATCTTCCTGATGATAGTGTCATTGACAGAGTTCTTCAATCACTGCCACCAAGCTACAAGAGATTCGTGATGAACTATAATATGCAAGGGATGGATAAGACTATTCCCGAGCTCTTCGCAATGCTAAAGGCTGCGGAGGTAGAAATCAAGAAAGAGCATCAAGTGTTGATGGTCAACAAGACTAGTAGTTTCAAGAAAAAGGGTAAAGTGAAGAAGGGAACTTCAAGAAGAAGAACAAGCCAGTTGCTGCTCAATTGAAGAAACCCAAGTCTGGACCTAAGCCGGAAATGAGTGCTTCTACTGACTGGTCACTTGAAGCGGAACTGCCCCAAGTATTTGGCGAAGAAGAAGGATGGAAAAGTGAAAGGTATATTTGATATACATGTTATTGATGTGTACCTTACTAATGCTTGCAGTAGCGCCTGAGTATTTGATACTGGTTCTGTTGCTAATATTTGCAACTCGAAACAGGGGCTACGGATTAAGCGAAGATTGGCTAAGGACGAGGTGACGATGCGAGCGGGAAATGGTTCTAAAGTCGATGTGATCGTCGTTGGCACGCTACCTCTACATCTACCTTCGGGATTAGTTTTAGACCTAAATAATTGTTATTTGGTGCCAGCGTTGAGCATGAACATTATATCTGGATCTTGTTTGATGCAAGACGGTTATTCATTTAAATCAGAGAATAATGGTTGTTCTATTTATATGAGTAATATCTTTTATGGTCATGCACCCTTGATGAGTGATCTATTTTTACTAAATCTTGATAGTAGTGATACACATGTTCATATTATTGAAGCCAAAAGATGCAAAGTTGATAATGATAGTGCAACTTATTTGTGGCACTGCCGCTTGGGTCATATTGGTGTAAAGCGCATGAAGAAACTCCATTCTGATGGACTTCTGGAATCACTTGATTATGAATCACTTGGTACTTGTGAACCATGCCTCATGGGCAAGATGACTAAAACCCCGTTCTCCGGAACAATGGAGCGAGCAACAGAGTTATTGGAAATCATACATACTGATGTATGTGGTCCAATGAACATTGAGGCTCACGGCGGATATCGTTATTTTCTTACCTTCACAGATGATTTGAGCAAATATGGGTACATCTACTTAATGAAACATAAGTCTGAAACATTTGAAAAGTTCAAAGAATTTCAGAGTGAAGTGGAAAATCATCGTAACAAGAAAATCAAGTTTCTACGATCTGATCGTCGAGGTGAATATTTGAGTTATGAGTTTGGACTTCATTTGAAACAACGCGGAATAGTTTCGCAACTCACGCCACATGGAACACCACAACATAATGATGTGTCCGAATGTCATAACCGAACTTTATTAGATATGGTACGATCTATGATGTCTCTCACTGATTTACCGCTATCGTTTTGGGGTTATGCTTTAGAGACGACCACATTCACGTTAAATAGGGCACCATCAAAATCCGTTGAGACGACACCTTATGAACTGTGATTTGTCAAGAAACCCATGTTGTTGTTTCTTAAAGTTTGGGGTTGCGATGCTTATGTGAAAAAGCTTCAACCTGATAAGCTCGAACCCAAATCGGAGAAATGTGTCTTCATATGATACCCAAAGGAAACTGTTGGGTACACCTTCTATCACAGATCCGAAGGCAAGATATTCATTGCTAAGAATGGGTCCTTTCTAGAGAAGAAATTTCTCTCGAAAGAAGTGAGTGGGAGGAATGTAGAACTTGATGAGGTAATTGTACCATCTCCTGAATTGGAAAGTAGTTCATCACAGAAATCAATTCTAGTGATTCCTACGCCAATTAGTGAGGAAGCTAATGATGATGATCATGAAACTTCAGATCAAGTTACTACCAAACCTCATAGGTCAACCAGAGTATGCTCCATACCAGAATGGTACGGTAATCCTTTCTAGAAGTCATGTTACTAGACCATGATGAACCTACGAACTATGAGGAAGCGATGATGAGCCCAGATTCCGCGAAATGGCTTAAGGCCATGAAATCTGAGATGGGATCCATGTATGAGAACAAAGTATGGACTTTGATTGACTTTCCCGATGATTGGTGAGCCATTAAGAATAAATGGATCTTCAAGAGGAAGACGGAAGGTGATAGTAGTGTTACTATCTACAAAGCTCGAATTGTCGCAAAAAGGTTTTCGAGAAGTTCAAGGAGTTGACTACGATGAGACCTTCTCACCCGTAGTGATGCTTAAATTCGTCCGAATCATGTTAGCAATTGCTGCATTTTATGATTATGAAATTTGGCAAATGGATGTCAAAACTGCATTCCTTAATGGATATCTTAAAGAAGAGTTGTATATGATGCAACCAGAAGGTTTTGTAGATCCAAAAGGTGCTAACAAAGTGTGCAGCGATCCATTTATGGACTGGTGCAAGCCTCTCAGAGTTGGAATATACGCTTTGACAGTGTGATCAAAGCATATGGTTTTATACATACTTTTGGAGAAGCCTATATTTACAAGAAAGTGAGTGGCAGCTCTGTAAGAATTCTGAGATTATATGTAGATGACATATTTCTGATCAGAAATGATACTGAATTTCTGAATAGCATAAAAGGATACTTGAATAAGAATTTTTCAATGCAGGACCTCGGTGAAGTTGCTTATATATTGGGCATCAAGATCTATAGAGATGGATCAAGATGCTTACTTGGACTTTCACAAAGCACATACCTTGATAAAGTTTTGAAGAAGTTCAAAATGGATTAAGCAAAGAAAGGATTCTTGCATGTGTTACAAGGTGTGAAGTTGAGTCAGACTCAATGCCCGACCACTGCAGAAGATAGAGAGAAAATGAAAGTCATTCCCTATGCTTCAGCCATAGGATCTATCATGTATGCAATGCTGTGTACCAGACCTGATGTGTGCCTTGCTATCAGTTTAGCGGGGAGGTACCAAAGTAATCCAAGAGTGGATGACCGGACAGCGGTCAAGAACATCCTGAAATACCTGAAAAGGACTAGTGATATGTTTCTCGTTTATGGAGGTGACAAAGAGCTCGTCGTAAACGGTTACGTCGATGCAAGCTTTGACGCTGATCCGGATGACTCTAAGTCACAAACCGGATACATATTTTTATTAAATGGTGGAGCTGTCAGTTGGTGCAGTTCCAAGCAGAGCGTCGTGGCGGGATCTACGTGTGAAGTGGAGTACATAGCTACTTCGGAAGTAGCAAATGAAGGAGTCTGGATGAAGAAGTTCAGATCCGATCTAGGTGTCATACCTAGTGCATCGGGTCCAATGAAAATCTTTTGTGACAATACTGGTGAAATTGCCTTGGCAAAGGAATCCAGATTTCACAAGAGAACCAAGCACATCAAGAGGAGCTTCAATTCCATCCGCGATCAAGTCAAGGAGGGAGACATAGAGATTTGCAAGATACATACGGATCTGAATGTTGCAGACCCGTTAACTAAGCCTCTCTCACGAGCAAAACATGATCAGTACCAAGACTCCATGGTTGTTAGAATCATTACAATGTAATCTATATTATTGACTCTAGTGCAAGTGGGAGACTGAAGGAAATATGCCCTAGAGGCAATGATAAAGTTGTTATTTATATTTCCTTATATCATGATAAAAGTTTGTTATTCATGCTAGAATTGTATTAACCGGGAACTTAGTACATGTGTGAATACATAGACAAACAGAGTGTCACTAGTATGCCTCTACTTGACTAGCTCGTTGAATCAATGATGGTTATGTTTCCGGACCATAGACAAGAGTTGCCACTTGATTAACGTGATCACATCATTAGAGAATGATGTGATTGACTTGACCCGTCCTTTAGCTTAGCATGATGATCGTTTAGTTTGTTGCTATTGCTTTCTCCATAACTTATACATGTTCCTATGACTATGAAATCATGCAACTCCCAATACCGGAGGAACACTTAGTGTGCTATCAAATGTCACAACATAACTAGGTGACTATAAAGATGCTCTAAAGGTGTCTCCGATGGTGTTTGTTGAGTTGGCATAGATCGAGATTAGCATTTGTCACTCCGAGTATCGGAGAGTTATCTCTTAGCCCTCTCGGTAATGCACATCACTATAAGCCTTGCAAGCAATGTAACTAATGAGTTAGTTGCTGGATGGTGCATTACGGAACGAGTAAAGAGACTTTTCGGTAACGAGATTGAACTAGGTATTGAGATACCAACGATCGAATCTCGGGCAAGTAACGTACCGATGACAAAGGGAACAACGTATGTTGTTGTGCGGTTTGACCGATAAAGATCTTCATAGAATATGTAGGAACCAATATGAGCATCCAGGTTCCGCTATTGGTTATTGACCGGAGATGAGTCTCGGTCATGTCTACATAGTTCTCGAACCCGTAGGGTCTGCACGCTTAACGTTCAGTGACGATCGATATTATGAGTTTATGTGTTTTGATGTACCGAAGGTAGTTCGGAGTCCTGGATTTGATCACGGACATGAAAAGGAGCCTCAAAATGGTCGAGACATAAAGATTGATATATTGCAAGCCTATGTTTGGACATCGGAATGATTCCGGATGAGTTTGGGCATTTTCCAGAGTACCGGGAGGTTATCGGAACCCCCCGGGGAGTATATGGGCCTTATTGGGCCTTAGTGGAATAGAGGAGAGGAAGGGAAAAGGTGGGAGGCGCGCCCCCCTAGCCCAATCCGAATTGGGTGGGGCCGGCCCCCCGTTCCTTCCTTCTCTCCTCCCCTTCCTTCTCTCCTACTCCTACTACTTGGAAGGGGGAATCCTACTCCCGGTGGGAGTAGGACTCCTCTAGGGAGCGCCATAGAGGGCCGCCACCCTCCACTCCTTTATATACGGGGGAGGGGGGCACCCCATAGACACACAAGTTGATCATTGTCCTAACTGTGTGCGGTGCCCCCCTACACCATAATCCACCTCGGTCATATCGTAGCAGTGCTTAGGCGAAGCCCTGTTCCGGTAGCTTCATCATCACCGTCATCACGCCGTCGTGCTGACGAAACTCTCCCTCGACACTCAGCTAGTTCTAGAGTTCGTGATACGTCACCGAGCTGAATGTGTGCAGATCTCGGAGGTGTCATACCTTCGGTGCTAGGATCGGTCGGATCGTGAAGATGTTCGACTACATCAACCGCGTTGTCATAACGCTTCCGCTTACCGTCTGCCAGCAGATGGCAAAGATGCAAAGGTCTTTGCCGTCTGCTGGCAGATGGCAAAGCACGCCATTAACCCCCTAACGGACCTACGCTGCCACGTGTGCCGTCTAGGTCCTTTGTCATCTGCTGGCGGATGGCAAAGACCATTTCATCTTTGCCGTCCGCCAGCAGACGGCAAAGTCCCTTTGCCGTAGCTTATTCAGCCGGACCTTTTGCCGTCTGCTGGCTGACGGCAAAGGTCTTTGCCGTCCGTGATCCATGCCTTTGCCGTCCGCCATGGCGGACGGCAAAGAAGCTGATTCCAGTAGTGAACCGCGTTGTCATAACGCTTCCGCTTACGGTCTACGAGGGTACGTAGACAAGACTCTTCCCGTCTCGTTGCTGTGCATCACCTAGATATATCTTGCGTGTGCGTATGAAAATTTTGAAATTACTGTGTTCCCCAACACCATGGCCTACCACGGCCGGCTGCTCTTGGGCAGCCATCACTAGTAGAAAAAGGGTCAATCGTGAAGCACATTAGTGCCGGTTTGTATTTGAGCCGGCACTAATGTATACATTAGTGCCGGTTCCAACGGCTAGCCGGGCCGCTTTCATTAGTACCGGTTCGTGGCGAACCTTTAGCACCGGTTCGTGCCACGAACCGGTACTAATGAGAGTGGTGGCAGGATGTTGTCAGAGTGGGGCCTCTCCAGCACCTTTAGTACCGGTTCGTGCCACGAACCGGTACTAAAGGTTGTCCTATATAAACCCTTTGTCCACCAGCACTCTGTTCTTCCCCCTTTCCCCTCTCCGGCCCTCTCCTCTGTTCTTCCCTTCTTCCTCTCGAGTTCATCACAAAATTTGCCCAAAATTTGTCAAGATTTGAAGGCCCTCATCCATTCAAATGATCACAAAGGTTAGCAACTTTGTCCTTTCATCTCTCATTTCAAGATTAGCTCTTGCATTGGTTTATATAGTGATTAATGTGTGAGTTTAGTAATTTGGGAGGATATATATATATATATGTGCTAGTATTTGATTTATATGCAATTTGAGGTCAAAAATAACACTTAGTTTGCATATGTAGGTGTGGTTTACTTAGTGCCTTCTAAATCTCCATCGTAGCCACCGTCGATCGCCCGCACCGTCCCATCGCCGGCACCACCTTGTGGTGAGCCTCTTGTTCATGACATTTTATATAAAAATTGATGTGTGTGATTTGGATATATAGTTACTCGTATAATTATCTTACCCGTACGTTGTTTGTTATACATATAGTGCCATGGTTTTGATATCCGTCCCCGTTGGCCCTAGTCCTTGTTATGATTCAGATGTGGTATGTATATTCTCTTTTAAAACTAGTTGCATTTCGTGTTTATGACAAATTATGCCCATCAAGTTGACATAGAAATTTTTTCTAGGAGGTATCTGAACCTGAAATTCCAACCGACCCTATTGCCGAGAGGTTAAATTTAGTTGAAAGAGAAAACGAGTACTTGAAAGAAAAATTGAAAAGAATTGAGGGGGAGAAGATGGAATTGGAGTTGCATGTTGTCGATGTCGTCGATGATCACAAGATCAAGATGGAGAAAATGCGCTTGAAGATTAGAAAGATTAGAAAATATGCCATCGATAGTGAGGCTTGGTATCATTATGCTGTTGGATCCATTGTTACCTTAGTTGCAATCTTTATCGTATTTGTTGTTGCATTTAAATGCTTTAGCTAGAGAGTTATTTGTTTGTTGCATTTAAGTGTTGTATGAACTTTATGTATGAACTTTTATTAATTTGGTCTATTCGGTGTTGTGTAATGAAGATGAGCCGGCAATGGATGTACGATGACCGATGCTCTCCCCAGTTCGTTGAGGGCGTGCGTACTTTTCTGCTTGCAGCTGAGGCAAACAAGCGGGGGGATGGTTTTATGCCTTGTCCATGTGCTCGCTGTAAGAATGGTCACAATTACTCTACGTCAAGAACCATTCACGTCCACCTGTTTAAGACCGGTTTCATGCCCCATTATAATGTTTGGACCAAGCACGGAGAAAGAGGGGTTATGATGGAAGACAATGAAGAAGAAGAGCACGACGACGGCTATCCTGGCCATGGGTTCCCTGAATACGATGATACAACAATGGGGGAAGAAGCTGAGCCGGTAATGCGGGAAGAAGCTGAGCCGGCAATGCGGGAAGAAGCTGAAGAAGAGGCATCAGATGAGCCCGTTGATGATCTAGGTCGGGCCATTGCCGATGCAAAGAGAAACTGCGCAAGTGATTTGGAGAAGAAGAAGTTGCAGCGCATGTTAGAGGATCACAAAAAATTGTTGTACCCGAATTGCGTAGGTGACAAGAAAAAGCTGGGCACCACACTGGAATTGCTGCAATGGAAGGCAGAGAATGGTGTATCTAACAAGGGATTTGGAAAGTTGCTGGTAATGATAAAGGATATGCTTCCAAAGGACAACGAATTGCCCGAGAGTACGTACGAAGCAAAGAAGGTTGTCTGCCCTCTAGGGTTAGAGGTGCAGAAGATACATGCATGCCCTAATGATTGCATCCTCTACCGCGGTGAGTACGAGGATTTGAACGCTTGCCCGGTATGTGGTGCATTGCGCTATAAGATCTGCCGTGATGACCCTGGTGATGTCGAGGGCCGGCGCCCCAGGAAGAAGATTCCTGCCAAGGTGATGTGGTATGCTCCTATAATACCACGGTTGAAACGTTTGTTCCAAAACAAAGAGCATGCCAAGGCGATGCGATGGCACAGAGAAGACCGTAAGAAAGACGGAAAGTTGAGAGTACCCGCTGACGGGTCGCGGTGGAGAAAAATCGAAAGAAAGTACGGGAAGGAGTTTGTAGATGACGCAAGGAGCGTATGGTTTGGTCTAAGCGCAGATGGCATTAATCCTTTTGGGGAGCAGAGCAGCAACCATAGCACCTGGCCTGTGACTCTATGTTTGTATAACCTTCCTCCTTGGTTGTGCATGAAGCGGAAGTTCATTATGATGCCAGTGCTCATCCAAGGCCCTAAGCAATCTGGCAACGACATTGATGTGTACCTAAGGCCATTAGTTGAAGAACTCTTACAACTGTGGAATGGAACAGGTGTACGTGCATGGGATGAGCACATGGGGGAAGAATTTGACCTAAAGGCGTTGTTGTTCGTGACCATCAATGATTGGCCTGCTCTCAGTAACCTTTCAGGACAGACAAACAAGGGATACCGCGCATGCACGCACCGTTTGGACGATACCGACAGTATATATTTGGCTAATTGTAAGAAGAATGTGTACCTGGGACATCGTCGATTTCTTCCGAGCAGGCATCCCATAAGAAAGAAAGGCAAGCATTTCAAAGGTGAGGCAGATCACCGGACGAAGCCTCGCCACCGTACTGGTGCTGATGTACATGATATGGTCAAGGATTTGAAGGTGGTCTTTGGAAAGGGTCCTGGTGGACAACCTGTTCCGAATGACGCTGACGGACGCGCACCCATGTGGAAGAAGAAATCTATATTTTGGGACCTGCCCTATTGGAAAGACCTCGAGGTCCGCTCCGCAATCGACGTGATGCACGTGACGAAGAATCTTTGTGTGACCCTGCTTGGCTTCTCGGGCGTGTATGGGAAGACAAAAGATACACCTGAGGCATGGGAGGACCAGCAACGTATGCACGGAAAAGATGGCATACATCAGGGTCATGCAAGCTACGCTCTTACCAAAGAAGAGAAGGAAATCTTCTTTGAATGCCTGCTCAGTATTAAGGTACCGTCTGGCTTCTCGTCGAATATAAAGGGAATAATAAACATGGCAGAGAAAAAGTTCTAGAACCTAAAGTCTCATGACTGCCACGTGATTATGACGCAACTACTTCCGGTTGCATTGAGGGGGCTTCTACCGGAAAACGTTCGATTAGCCATTGTGAAGCTATGTGCATTTCTCAATGCAATCTCTCAGAAGGTATCGATCCAGAAATCATACCAAGGTTACAGAATGATTTGGTGCAATGTCTTGTCAGTTTCGAGTTGGTGTTCCCACCATCCTTCTTCAACATCATGACACACGTCCTAGTTCACCTATGCGAAGAGATTAACGTTTTGGGTCCTGTATTTCTACACAATATGTTCCCCTTTGAGAGGTTCATGGGAGTCTTAAAGAAATATGTTCATAACCGTGCTAGGCCAGAAGGAAGCATCTCCAAGGGCCGTCAAAATGAGGAGGTCATTGAGTTTTGTATTGACTTTATTCCTAACCTTAAGCCGATTGGTGTTCCTGAATCGCGGCATAAGGACAGACTGGATGGAAAAGGCACGCTAGGAGGGGAACAAATAATATGTATGGACGGACATTCTCTCACTGAAGCACACTACACAGTTCTACAGAATTCCGCCTTGGTGGCTCCGTATATGGATGAACACAAGAATTTGCTACGCTCCAAACACCTGGAGCGGTCTGATGACTGGATTACACGTGAACAAACCAGGAGTTTCGCCAGCTGGTTGCAAGCACGTACCATGCATGACACCTCTATTGAAGATGACCTGTACTTGCTGTCCCAGTTACCATCTTCGAATATAATGACTTTCAAAGGGTACGAGATAAATGGTAATACATTTTACACGATCGCCCAAGATAAGAAGAGCACCAACCAAAACAGTGGTGTCCGCTTTGATGCAGAAACCAAGACGGGAAAGGAAACATATTATGGTTACATACAGGACATATGGGAACTTGACTATCGACGTGGTTTGAAGGTCCCTTTGTTTCGGTGCAAATGGGTCAATATGACACGAGGCGGGGTAACGGAAGACCCGCAGTACGGAATGACAACAGTGGATCTCAACAATCTTGCGTATGCAGACGAACCATTCGTCCTAGCCAATGATGTGGCACAGGTTTTCTATGTGAAGGACATGTCTACCAAGCCAAGAAAAAGAAAAGATAAGGAAGCGAATGCATCGTACGATGAGTCAAAGCGGCACATAGTTCTTTCTGGGAAGAGAAACATCATGGGAGTGGATGACAAGACAGACAAGTCAGAAGATTATGAAAAGTTTGATGAAATTGCTCCATTCACAGTGAATATTGACCCGAGCATCCCGTTAAATGATGAAGATTTTCCATGGCTACGACGCAAAGGGACACACGCGAAGAAAAAGTTTCACACCCAAAGATCTGGGATGTGATCGGCTTAGCTATCATCACTTTCTTCTGTGTTTCACACCCAGGAGGGAATCTCTGTAATAGTTAGGGTAGCTAGTTATGTGTTTTGGCATTTGAAACGCGAAGAAATTTTATGTGCAAGCAAATTCTTTCATGCATTTATTGATTTTTTTCAGCTAAATGACCCTGAAATTGAAAAGCATTTCAAATGAACTCAGAAAAGGATGAAAGTTGGCATGGTATCATAATTTCACCCACATAGCATGTGCAAAAAAGTAGAGAGGGTTACCGCAAAAACTGGATACACTTCGTGTACAAAATGGACAATCTGTTTCGAAGTATCAGGGTTTCGGACGAAAACTCATCCGTTACAAAGGCATTTCATTTTTAAATAACTTAAGCATTACCAAATTGAATATAATGATAAAACATACTAATATTAAACATAAGAAAAAAGAATCACTGGAAAATGTATTTTTAAAGTTAAGTTATTCACAAACTAGTGATTCACACAAATTTCAAATAATTCAAATAAAACAAAATAAATAAAGCAGAAAAGAAAAAACTAAATGAAAAAAGCCCACCTACCGGGCAACAGCGGCCTGCATACGACTAGAAACCCAACCTGTTGTTGGGCCAGGATGCAGGCCCGCAAGCCCAATAGGCCCCACAGGGCAGAGTAGAAGAGGTAGGCCCAGAAGGCCTGCTTTAGAGAGGAGCTCGAGACAGCAGCGGCGGCGGGGCTTATAAGCAGGTGTGAGCGCCCTTCGGCTAGCGAGGTGGGACTAAACTTCTGCGCCCCTCGCCTGGCAGCGCACCCCCTTTAGTACCGGGTCGTGGCACGAACCGGTACTAAAGGGGGGGCCTTTAGTACCGGTTGGAGCCAGGAACCGGTACTAAAGGGGGGTGCTCCCCCCCGGGTGGCTCCAACCGGTACTAAAGGTGTCCCCTATATAAGAAACACTTCGAAATTTTTCAGTTTCTCATCTCCCACTTCTCTCTGCCGCCGCCCCGTCCCGCGCCGTCGCCGCCCCCGTCGCGCCGTCCCCGTCGACTCCGCGACGCCCTCGTCCTCGTCGCGTCGTCCCCGTCGACTCCGGGGCACCCCCGTCGCCGTCCCGGTCGCCGATCCCCTTGCTTCGCCGTCGCCGTCACCTTTGGATCGACCTCGCCCTCGCCGTCGCCGTCGCCTCGACCTTGCCCGCGCGCGCTGTGAGCCCCTCCCCCGGCCCCTCTCCTCCCTCCAATCGATCGTAGCGCACACCGGCGCCGGCGCCGACGCCGACCGTAGCGCACACACACGCGCGCGCGCACACACACACACTACATGCACACACACACACACACACTACACACACACTAGACGCGCACACACACACAATTTTTCTGTTTTTAGCTTTTAGTTTTTTCTGTTTTTCATACAAAGTTTTAGATGAATTAATTAATTAGATTAGATTAATGTCAAATAGTATGTAGAAATGTCAGTTATAATATATATAATGTCAAATGTTATAGAAATGTTAGTTATATAGAAATGTTAGAAATTTTGGAAATGTTAGTTTTAGCTAGCTAGATGAATTAGATTAATTTCAAATTGTTAGACGATGATCGATGTTTTTTTAGTTTCTTATATTTTTAGTTATAAAATTTAGAATTTACATATATGAAATCATCACAATCCATCATTTAAAAAATGTTACTTTACTTTTGCGGCATATAGTATTTTGTTGTCGACGATGCCCGGCCCGCATCCTCGCCGTCGACACGTCCGCGACGACGTCTTGCTTCAGAGGACCCATGTCCGGGACTGGGCTCCGCCGGGCTGGCACTGGGAGGTGCTACCTTCAGGGGCGCGACGCTTGGTGAGGAACCCGGCCCCGGGTCCCGTCGTCGACCCTCATCTCCTTTGGTGGCATTCATGTGGGCCACTTTCGGTGCGGAGGGAGCCGGCCCCGCCGGAGGTGGTACGTCACCGTGTCAGGGGGGAGGACGAGCACGTCCATCGCTACATGGCTGCTATGGACGTCAGGTTCTCCAATACCTGGCAGGTTCTTTGGGGAGATCACCCGAGCTATGATCCAGTGATGGTTCCTTCTCTTTGGGTGTCCACCGCCCGCACCTCAGGAACCGCGAGTGGCCTAGATTACTCTGTACTATTCGATCTTTATTAGCTTGCTAGCTAGCTAGCTAGTGATGTATTCAATATTATATCTATTATTCGAGATGATGTATTCGAGATTATATCTATATTCGAGACGATGTATTCGAGATTATATCTATTATTCGAGATTATACTAAATTGTTTTATATTTCTTTTGGCATAGTTAAATAAAAGCTATGGCGGACAATACCGACAGAGAGAGAGAACAGACCATGCTCGATATCATACGCGGGCCAGATGATGATCAGAATGAAGAATATTTTGACGGCTCCGAATTTCTAAACAACACCGGAGAGGGTGATATGATATTCGATCGCGACGACCGAGAAGATGAAGTCATGAACTACGACGAAGAACATGTTGATCCTGAAACAACAAACACCGGCGAGGTATATATATTTATATAAGCAGGAATCTGGTGATCATCGCATGTTTTAAATGAGTTGAAGATATATTAACGAATCGATCTTTCTTCTTTCAGCCATCCGGATCGAGCAAATCTTCAGGCAAAAGGACGAAACGAGGCCCGAACAAAAAGTTGAAAGAGGGCGTAAAGTACAATATCGAGGCAATCAGACCTAATGGCGAACCATTAGCGCCTAAGAAGATTGCGGACAAGTTCGTTCGTCAGTGCGGAGTTATTGTGAAGGACCAACTCCCGATCTCCCTTCAAGAATGGAGAAAGCCAGCAAATCCACGTCCAGATGTTACTTTTGTCGACGAGAATCAAAAAAATCTGCTTTGGGATACTCTCATGGAACATTTCACCTTACCAGATAATTTCACAGAAGCAGATGTGCGGAAAGTCAAGGACGCTGCTCTTAGGAAGATGGCGGTTGCATTCAAGAACCACAAGAGAATGACGTGGGAGAAGTACGTCAAGGGAGGAAGGAAGACTCCAGTATTCGAGGGGATACTAGAGAATCAAAGTGCTCATTGGGACGATTTCGTGAAATTCAAGGATTCAGAATTAGCTAAGGAACGGTCGAGAATAAACAAGAAGAATGCCGAAAAAAAGGATAAGTTCCATAAGCTGGGGCCAGGTGGCTACGCGGTGGCAATGCCTAAGTGGGATAAGTCTGAGAAAGAGATGGAGGATGCAGGTGTCACTCCGGTTAGTAAGAGCTGGCCCCCCAGGTGCAGGACTTGGTTCTATGCGCATGGGGGGGAGTTGGACCCGAAGACAGGCAATGTTTCGACGAAGGCATGTGTGAACGGAGCCGACGATGCGCTACTTGTTGCAATAGAAGAGGCTCGATCAGGGGTGTTCCAGCCCAACAGAGAGAACGACGAGCTTACGCGTGCCCTGGGAAATCCTGAACACCCGGGAAGAACACGAGGCAAGGGCGCTATTCCGTGGTATGAGGGGTTTTCAGACTGGAACGCCGACTACAGAACCCGTGCGAGAAAGAAGATTGCGGAGGAGAAGAAGAGGAAGATGGAGGAGGAGCAAAGGAAGCTCGACTATGAACGCCTTCAAGGCCTAGAAGCAAGTCAAGCGGAATTGGCAGCTAAATTCCAGCGGCAGCAGGAGCAGATCGACTCACTTAGCCGGCAAAGGGGGTCTCAGCAGCTGCAGCAGCTAGCGGATGATCCAGCATTGGATACCACCGCCCCATCCATGCCGAGAAGCAGCGTGGGTTCCGCCCCGGGCGACGCAGTAGTGCTGGATAGATACCCCGTGGATGACATCACGGAGAACACTAACTGCGAGCTACACTTCAAAATGAAGAACATATCCATGAAGGTGGCGGACGCCGTTGCTTTTTCAAATTCCCCTGAGGCAACCTTCCATTGCAACCCGATTCCAGCGGAATATGCTCGTGTCTTGGTTGATGAGGTGGTGGACCAATATTCGGGGCTAGAGCTTGACATTCCTGGAGGTGATGAGGAGCACACACTCGGAGATGCTAAACATCGTATCATCCTATGGAGAAAGGATTGCATAATTTTTCGAAGGCCACCGACACCGCGTCACCCGACTCCTCGTCGAAGTCCGCCACCGAGTCAGCAGACTCCCGCTCCTCCAAGTCCACCAACGCGTGAGGCCACTCCTCCTCCTCCAAGTCCGGCAAAGTGTCAAGCCACTCCTCCTCCAAGTCTGACACAGCGTCAGACGTCCACTCCTCCTCCAAGTCCGGCACAGCTTCAGGCCACTCCTCCTCGTCCAACTCAGCCCCGTCAGTCGTCTCCGCCGCCTCAGCAATCGCAGAAGAGACACCCCGCAGCTATGGTGCATAGCGGTACCAGTCGAGGTCATAGTACAGGAAGTACAGGCGGAGGCAAGCGATATAAATATGGTCCAAACCTCACTACTCCTCTTCCTGTGAGGGCTTACGACAGGATCGAGGAGCAAACCGATGCCATAGTGCGGGCAGAAGTCGACGCCCATTTTGGACCAAAGCCGCCACCGCCGCCAAGGGAGAAAGTGCCTGTGGAAGTAGTTGACCACTTCATTCGTATGGCTCAACCACCAGCTCCTAAGCCTGTTGACACAGACTATGAGCGCCACATCAGGAAGTTACATCGACAACGTCTACAGAAGGAGGCGAGCTCGAGCTTGAGCAAACAACAAGCAGCTGTCGAAAAATGCGGGAAAACCGTTGCCCAGCTGGGAGAACAGGCGGCGCAATCGACCCCCCCCCCCACTTGTTGTGCCGACAACACGTGACAGTACGCGCGCCCAATATTATTGTGGCCAAACAGTTTACGTTCCCGAGGTGGGCGATGTGGTAATAACCCAGGAGCATATAATGCAGGCTGAAGAACTCAAGATCACTGTTGGACAACTCCTCGAGATCGAGGACATGCCTGTGATTACAGAGGAGGAAATAAAACGAAAATATGTCCAGGGCCAACCTTTGATCAAGCCAGAAGATGTCAAGAAGCTCCCAACGAGAATGTATGAATTGCATCAATGGTACATGGACATTACCAAGAGATCCAATCGAGAGTCCCTCATGGTGTACGTCAAGAAGGATGATTACTACCATGAGAATGCTGTGGCTGTTGAGTATTCTGAACTGTTTCAGTTATACAATCAAGACGCACTCGACAAATCTATCGACGGTTGCTATTGTCTGTAAGTGATTTTTTTTCTGTAATTTAAGTCTCAAGCTAGCTGTAGTGATCCTTTTGATCAATCATTACCTGTAATTATCCTCACTATATTCTTTTCTGTGGTATTATGCAGGATGAAGATGTATGAAATGAGAAAAGGTGGACGCTATGGCATTGGGTTCATTGACCCAAACACCGTTAATCAATACACATGGAAAATGAGCAAGTATTATGAAAAGCAGGTAGAGGACAGCATGCTAGAGTTCTTGAAGCGCCTCAAATACAATGAAGATATACTACTTCCTTACAACTTCGAGTGAGTCACACTTTCTTGTACTACAAATTCTCTGTTTTTGCCTACTAGCTAGCTACATGTTTTTGCTTACATATGCCCGCTTAATTAAGACATGCAAACGTGTGTGCATGCAGATTTCGCTGGATCTTGTGTATCATTAAAGTTGACGCCGGAACAGTTGAAATACTGGACTCGCTACTCAAAGCAAATAGTGACTACAACATCTTGTATGGGATAGTCAACAGGTAATTTCAATCATTACTAACTATATATCTCGGCCTATTTAGTTCGTCATTTCATGATATGAACTATTTAATAACCCCTTTATTCATTTTCTTTGTCGGCGGGCAGGGCTTGGGCAAGGTTCATCAGCGTCACGGAAGGCGAATGGAAACCACAAGTGAAATGGTTTCGATCCAAGGTAAGTAATTAAGTAGTACTAGCTAGCTAGCTAGCTGCCATCTTTTTAATTATCATGCTTGATTAATTATTATCTGATCAAATTAAATTCCATTCTCGTAATAAAGGCCCTGAAGCAGGCGCAGGGGACTAATCTGTGTGCATACTGCGTTTGCGAGAACATTCGCATGATGGCGTCCGAAAGGAGCAGATCTCAAAGACAGGAATGGGTACGCTTGTCAGAACACTATTCATAATTTTTACACCATTATCGATATCTAGTCACACAACTAATACACATGCATATTGATCTCCTTCTTAACAGTTCAAAGAGGTGCGGGACAAGCTCCTAGAAACGGAGCACGTAGAAGCACTTCAAGAGGAAATAGCGGGATTTTTGCTCGACCAGGTCATAAATCCGAAGGGAGAATACTATTACCCGCTACCGCCTCCATCGAACATGTCATGAACCACTTCCAATTGTCATCGTGTGCTCCGAAGGCACCAATTAGGCTAAAGCCACTGGCTCCGAAGGCAACATGCATATGTAGGAGAAATTGTATATAGCTATACATGTGTGTATGTGTAAATTAATATGGTGGTTTGTGAGACATTGATGATATATATATATATGATTGGTTCTACTAGAAATTCTATTTATATATATATATGCATAACGTGTACAATGTGTAGTACCGTAAAATACCAGCAAACGAAAAAGAATTAAAATGGAAAACACAAAATTAAATGAAAAAGAAATCATAAAACCAAAAATCCCCCAAACATTTTAGTACCGGTTGGTGTTACCAACCGGTACTAAAGGGCTCCCGGCCCCCGGAGCTGGCTCGTGCCACGTGGTTGCCGTTTAGCACCGGTTCGTGCTGAACCGGTACTAAAGGGGGGGCCTTTAGTGCCGAAATGTTAGTGCCGGTTCCGAAACCGGCACTAAAGGGCCTTACGAACCGGTGCTAATGGCCGGTTTTCTACTAGTGCATGGTGATCGGTTGCACCCAAGCTAGCCATGGTGGCCAGCTCCCCTTTGCCATGGTGGTCGGCTGCCTCCTCTCTACTTGCAGCAGCTGTGCAAAGTCAACATGAGGCGTCCCATCGGACACAAGTAGAAGACAATATGGCCGACAGACTGTCTAGACAGCCATACCGCTACAGTCGGGCACTATTGATAAATAGTGCCACCCACTACGTGACCTCGCGGGACAAGACGAAGCAGTCAACCAGGTCCCATGGACCCCCTTTTTACTCTCTCCCTCACTCTTTTGTTTGTTGGGCATCGTGCTTATAAGGTGATCCATGGAGCCTTCACGGGGGGCCCAGCTGATCATTCATTCACACACACACACACACAAACACACACACACACACACACGAGGGAGAGAGCTGAGCCTAGAGTCCTCTTCTTCCTCCTCTGATACAGTTCCAGGAGCAATCTTGTACACCATCTGTTCAACATCGAGATCCTTGCAGGAATAGGAGTGTTACCTCCACACGAGGGCCCTGAACCTGGGTATATCACAGTGTGTTGTTGTCCAATACCATCCCGGATCTACACCGTAGCCTTGCTCTCATCTCTCTTAGCAATACCATGGCATCTACCACCATGCAAATACCACAATAGTATCCATCATCGCGTGTCCATACACACCATGATATGATCACGGGGATGCCGGAATACCTAAACGAGAAAAGAAAACAAAATTGGTAACGAGGATAACTCGGTTTAATGATCAAGAGTTACTCCTCCGTTCCGAATTACTCGTCACAAAAATGGATGTATCTAGATGTATTTTAGTTCTAGATACATCCATTTCTGCGACGAGTAATTTGGAACGGAGGGAGTACTTCACATGGATACCGATACATCTCGCGTCGAGTTTTGTAAAGTATCACGAAGCAAAGGAATTTTGTATGAGAAACTAAGGTTCACATGATGAATAATTTGTAAATGTAGGGGTCAACATGGATGTCTAAGGTTTCGCTATTGATCATTGACCGAAGGAGTTCTGGGTCATTTCTGCACTTCACGAAACTTGCGGGGTCACATGCTTAAGGTTCACTAGTTTGTTAATATTTTGGTGAAGAGCCAAAAATGTTTCGGAGAAAACCAGAGAAGTTTCGAAAAACCGGGAAAGTCCTTGGATCCTGAAAAATCACCGGTAGATCAAGGAGGGTTTCAAAGTGTTCTGGAACATCTGAGAAAAATATATATGGTGTCGTGGGGTTGCCAACTTGGCAATCCCAAGAGGGGGGGGGTGCGGCCACATGGGCCTAAAAGGCCCAAATAGTGCGCGACCCCTTTTTGCTTGGGGGCAAAGCCACTTGGGAGGCTAAGCTTTGGTGGGGCGCCCACCTCTTGGTTCGCCGGCCCTAGGAGGAGGTGCCTCGTCCTCCAATGCAGCCCTACCTCCAACACTCCTATATATATGTGAGGGGGCAGCCCCTAAATTGCAACCAATGTGATGCAAGGGCTGCCCCTCTCTCTCTCTCTCCGTGGAAATTGCTCCACCTTCCAATGGCTACTCCACCTTATCTTCTGTTCTCCAGCATATATTAGCTTTGGACGGTGAAGTTATGCTGAACTGTAAATTCCTTATGCGTTGATATCGACAGAGATATCACGTTTTCCATATTTTTTAAAGGGGGGAAATTCCCACGGTTGTGAGGTCATAGATCCTAACTGTGGGAATCTACATGAACGATCTACACTAGCATATCTTTTGTTGCACTCTTGTTGGTAAAGACCAGATCCAATCTAACCTGCATCTTCATACTGATCTCAGGAGTCTGATTCGTAGGACAAAATATGTTTTCTACTACATTTCCCAACATTATGTTTTTGATAGATCTCGAAAATTTTCCAAAACTGAGTTTTCAAAGTACTATCACCAACCCAAAGGTCATGCGAAAAACTAATGGCATTTCCATTACCAAGAACTCACTTATAAAAAGGTCTAACAACAACAAAAGCCCATGTAAAATCCTTCCAAATTGAGAACCAACACCTTGTTTGGACCAAACAATGTTGGGATTAAAAGTGCTATATTTATGATCCACAAGGATCTTCTAGTTCTATTTCTACAAAAAAATTCTTTTGGCCCAAGAAGATAATAAAGAAAAATTAATTTCTCTCAAATTGGAACACCCAATCACCGAAACGATTTTTCTCCTAGACAACAATGCCAAGTTCTTCGAGTGGTATATATGATTATCATCAATGTTTCCCCAAAGAAAGTGAGCCATCTGGTAGTAATGGCATTAATAGCCCATTTAGGGAACCTAATGATGAGCATCAAATACATGAAAATACTTGATGCCTGTTCTTAGTAAAAACAAGTTTGGCCTCATTACTGAACAGTTTACCCCTCCATCCACAAATTCTTCAAATGAGTTTATCAATAATAGTTTGGATGTATTCTCCTTTAAGTTTAGCATAGTGTAAAGGCACTCAAAATACATAAGAGGAAAATAACTTTTCTAGCAAGAAAAAGATTTGAGATAACATTTTAGAAACTTCCTCTGCAACCCGAACTCTGGGAAAATGACTTTAATTATAGTAAATATCCATACCACAAAGCTAGTTAAAACAAGGGAGTAAAAATTTAATGTTTCTAGCATTATCACAAGAAAGATCTAGGAAAAAGATAGTGTCTTCAACAAACTAAAGGTTGATGACACCATCTAGTATGATATTAGAAAGTGCCTCAGAGATAATGTCAGCACAAGAAGATTTAGCAAGAATTCTAGAGAAAACACATCCGCCACTAAGTAAAACAAAATTGGAGGGGAGAGGTCCCTGTTTTAGGCCTTTTCCCTTTAAATAAGGCCCAATAACACCATTTAATTTCAAACAAAAGGAACTTTGTTGAATAGTACCCGCTAATCAATCAGATAACATGTGCATCATCTTAACAACATTCGGCCGCCGTAGGGAGCGCTACTAGAGTTGAATAATTTGGCAGCATGTCAGATGGAAACGCTGCTGAGGTGGTGCTTGCTAGCAGCGTTCAAACTGAACGCTGATACATGGGACATAGTAGCAACGTCCAGAGGGAACGCTGCTACTCTGAGATGGCTGCTAATAGGTTACTTGCAGCGTTCGGATTGGAAGCTGCTAGATGGCACATCTGATCGGTGCTAATGGGGGGGGAGGGGGTCATGTACTAGTGGAAGGGTCTTGAAAGACCCAAAATCCATTAGATAAGCATAATTGTATATTTTACAAAAGGACCCAATAGAGCTGGAAATTCCAATAGTATCATTCATGAGTCCTGGCCTAAGGATGGTGCTATCTATTGTTTTCCTTTCTATAGTGCACACATAATATGTTTCATAAGTTAGTTTGTGCTATGTGTGTATAAGAGTTGTGGCTAGCCCATATCATGACATGCCTAGTCTATAAATTATGTTGCACTATATCACTGGCTCTCATGGGTTGGCGTCTATTGTGAAGTCTCATTACCTAAAACTTTACTCCATGGTCCAAAAGGCTGGAGCCACTCATGCATCCTGGAGGGTGAGCCTATCATATTATTCTCTCTCTCTCTCTCTCTCTCATGCACCGCTTGTACATTGTTTGCACATGTCGGCACTGTTGTACTCATTAACAAGAGGTTGGATGTTGCAGTCAATGAGGCTAGAAATACTTTATAGTCTTGAGCGGCGAGGCTAGTCTCTACCTCCCCCCACCCGGTATCCCCCCTCCAGTACTTTTCTAAACAGTGGAAGGGTCTCGAAAGACCCAATAGAAGTGGAAATTTCAATACTATCACCCTTGCGCCCTGGCTAGTGAGGGCGGTGCCATCTGGTGTTTCCATTTGTTGTATAGTGCACACATAATAATTTTTTAAGTTAGTTTTTGTCTATATGTGTATAAGCGTTGTCGCCAGTTCATGCCATGACATGGCTAGTCTATAAATTATGTTACACTATATATCAGTGGCTCTCGTGGCTGGCGTCTATTGTGAAGTCTCATTTCCAAGAACTTTACTCCATGGTTCGCGAGGCTGGAACCACTCATGCATCCTAGATGGCGAGCCTATCATATTACTCTCACTCTCTCTATATCTCTATCTCTCTATCTATCTATCTATCTACTTTGTTTGCATCCTTAGACTTTGTTGTACTCTTCAATGGGAGTGTTGGATGTTGTTGGAACCACTCACTAGTCTTGAGCGGCGAGGCTGGTACTCTATCTTGTTTTCTTCTATGTAGTGCACATAACATGTTAATAACTTGGTTGTCTCATGTTCACACCTACTGGATTTGTTGTACTCTTTAGTTGGTGTGTTGGATGTTGTGATCAATGAGATTGGAACCACTCATTAGTTTTGAGCGGCGAGGCTAGTACACTATCTTGTTTTCTTCTATGGTGCACGCATCATCTTCATAACTCTATTTTCTCCCCTCAACCGCTCCCCCCCCCTACCCCCCCACACACAAACCGTTTTCAGCACGAGTAGGGTCCTGACCCAAAATCCAACAAATAAGTATGAAAATATATCTTACAAAAGGACCCAACAAAACTAGAAATTGCAACTCGCTCCTAATATTTTATAGAAAGGACCCGAAATCACCATAATAGATTGCAATTCGGTCCTGCCTAACATACTTTGCCAAGATCCAAGACAACCTCGCGATGGACGAACCACTTGGGATGGAAGTAGTAGTAACGTTTCCTCTTGAGGATAGAAGGAACACGTGATACGGCACTCGTGGCCGCGGGGCTCTACATACATACATGGCTCCTCCTCGGGACCGCTGGACGAGCCGATAAAGAAAGTCCCTTTCCAGTTCCGAAGCATCGGCCGTGGCGATGAAGTCACGCGGCGCTAGCGCTGTCCCCGACACGCCGCCGGTCATGTCTGGGCACGCGCTGCAGCAGCACCAGCGGGGCGGCGGCGGCGGCGGCGGCGGCACCAGGTGGCGCGAGTGCGCCGCCGTGCTGGGCGCCGTGGCCGTGGTGGTGCTAGTCGTCACCCATGCGCTCCTCAACGTGGGCGACAATCTCGACGACGTGGCTGACCCGGTAGCCCGTCTCCGGGCAGCCACCGACGAGAAAGCGGCCGTTCTGTCGAAGAAGACTCCCGGGGAGGCCCAAGCGGAGCAGGACATCAAGGCCGCCGCCGGCGCCGATGCCGACCGGTTCCTGTGGAGCAAGGAGATGCTGCAGTGGCAGCGCAGCGGTTACCATTTCCAGCCGGATGGGAACTTCATGAACGGTATATATGCAGTCGATTCCATCATTCCACTGACTGATTTTTCAGATCCAGATCTTATTTTTGCCTTCATGTTTGCATTACATGGTTTGATCTAGTATCTTTCACACTTTCGCTCTGTTTTTGTTTGTTTGCTTGCTTGCTTCCTGGAAAACACAAACTGACTGTCTTTTGCTTGCTGGCGGACTGACGTGGCTACCTACTCCACGACATGCATGCATGCATGCAGATCCCAATGGTTAGTACGTACTACTTCATCACTTGCTGCTGTACCAGCTGTCTGTTTGTATGTATGTATGTATGTATGTATGTATGTATGTATGCATGCATGCATGTTGCTTACGTGGAACTCAATAATGTGCAGCTCCCATGTATTACCGTGGACTGTATCACTTCTTCTACCAGTACAATCCCAAAGGCGTCGTCTGGAACAAGATCGCCTGGGGCCACGCCGTGTCGTCGGACCTGGTCCACTGGCGCCATCTCCCCGTCGCCATGGTGCCCGACCAATGGTACGACATCAACGGCGTCTTGACGGGATCCGCCACCATGCTCCCCAATGGCACGGTCATCTTGCTTTACACGGGCAACAGTGACACCTTTGCCCAGGTTCAGTGCCTCGCCTTCCCTGCAGACCCTGCAGACCCCCTCCTCCGTACCTGGACCAAGCACCCTGCCAACCCCGTCATCTTCCCGCCCCCTGGCATTGGCGACAGGGACTTCCGCGACCCCATGGCCGCATGGTTTGATAAGTCCGACAACACATGGCGCACCATCATAGGGTCCAAGGATGACCATGGTCATGCCGGTATTGCCCTCATGTACAAGACGAAAGACTTCATCAAGTACGAGCTCATCCCGGACCCGGTCCACCGTGTCGAGGGCACCGGCATGTGGGAGTGCATCGACCTCTACCCCATTAGCGGTGGCAGCGACTCATCAGAGGAGGTGATACATGTGATGAAGGCGAGCGTGAACGATGAGTGGCATGACTACTACGCGTTGGGGAGGTTTGATGCAGAGGCCAACAGGTGGACGCCGTTGGACCCGGAAGCTGATGTGGGTATCGGCATGAGGGTCGATTGGGGTAAGTTTTATGCCTCTACATCCTTCTATGATCCGGTCAAGCAGCGGCGTGTGAGCTGGGGGTTTGTTGGCGAGACCGACTCACCCAACACCGACATAGCCAAGGGATGGGCAAGCCTCCAGGTATGTTATTGTTCATCGAAATTATTGTTTTACATTGTGTTTACCATCTATCATTATGTTATTGTATCATGCATCTCGTCTTGAGAATTGAGTATGTCAGTGCATACATGTTTCATTCAATAGATCAACACATGTCGATCAAATGTCATTTACATCTTCCAAGATCTTAATTTATTTTGTGCTTTGCTAACCACACAAAATAATTAAGGACATTTTCCTTCTTCCATGTCTGCTGTTACAGTACATGTCAAGCCTTTATTAGTTAAACAAGAATCATATGATTAGTTCTCGATGTCAATGTGCATTCATAGTTGTGGGACTTATATTATTAATAAACAAACTAATGAACCGTGTATGATGAGCCTGCAGGGGATTCCAAGGAAAGTAGTGCTAGACGAGAAAACCCGGACGAACATCCTCCAATGGCCGGTGGAGGAGATCGACACCCTCCGCTACAACACCACCAACTTCAGCGGCATCACCGTCGAGTCTAGCTCTGTCATAACCCTCCCTCTCCGCCAAGTTTCTCAACTCGATATCGAGGCATCCTTTCGCCTCAACGCTTCAGCCATCGCCGCCCTCAACAAGGCCGATGTCAGCTACAACTGTAGTACAAGTGGTGGTGCCACCGAACGAGGCGCGCTCGGCCCCTTTGGTCTTCTCATCCATGCCACCAACAGCGGCAGCGAACAACTGGCAGTGTACTTCTACATTTACAAGGGTCTTGATGGGGGCCTCCGGACCCAGTTCTGCCATGATGAGTCAGGGTCATCGCGAGCCAAGGAACTGCTGAAGCGCGTGGTGGGAAGCACCATGCCCGTGCTCCATGGAGAGGCTTTATCCGCAAGGGTGCTTGTGGATCATTCGATTGTGGAGAGCTTTGTGATGGGTGGGAGGATGACGGTGACATCGCGCGTGTACCCTATGGAGGCCATCCATGCGGCTGGTAGGGTGTGCGTTTTCAACAACGCCACCGGGTCCGCCGTTACCGTCGAGAAGCTCGTGGTGCACGAGATGGCCTCAGCACCAATACAAGCATACCGTGATGCATGAGATTCATGTTGATGTCCAATATGTTCTGGTTCTTTCAGATTGATCTGGTTAATCAGTATTATACCAGACATACATGAAATTGTTCTCAGTATTACCGTCTGAAACCTTTATGCAGCAGATTTGATTATTTTTCATGCATGTCCATCATCATGAAATAAAAGACTGTCTTTAAAAAAACTAGCACATATGTCCGTGCTTTGCGACGGGAGAAAAATTGATATATCCACCAAAACTTCTACTGTTGCATCTAAATTATATGCAGTTGTACCCACGACACAGGTGACGCTAGGTGTAAGCTGTGATTGACTCCGAAGAAGAAGTTTGTTGCAATAGTGGCATCCGACTTTACAACAATGGTGGTCGAGCTTTGTAGCATGCGGTCCGCCTTAGGGCAACAACAATGGTCTAGCTTTGCAGCATTGCATACGGCTGTCCTTGCTTTAATTGGACGGTATTAAATTCCTTCGTTTCCCATAAGGCTGGTCATAATGGAGTGTAACTTATATTAGTGTCATATATATGACATTAGTCTAAATTACTATCTTTATAGTGTAAAGTAACATACTAGTAGTGTTATATATGGCTTTATTTAATGACTTGTAGACTCATTTTATTTTGGGAATGGCTATGTTACAGTAATATATTATGTTACCACTTCTCATTAACTACATGCCATATAAGCAAAAATTTCTCAAAATGTACTATGTTAGCAGCTAAGTTACTCCCACTATGACTAGTCTAAGCATGTCCTTCCTTCCTCAATCTTTCTCAGGCAGATAAAGTCGTTGGTTTCCCACCATACCATCACAGCGTCCACCCTCACCCTGCATTTCTTAGTACTACTTGAGGCGGCTCCTTGATTGCTCCTTGATTTTCCAGACAACTTACAGACGTATATAAAGCAGTAGGATTTGTTGGAAAGGAACGGTGTGGGACTATTCAATTGTTAAATGAATCGTTCATACCAACACAAATAAAAGCGAAAATGTTAACGCCCACACGTGTGGGCGTTTGCCAACTCGTCCACACGCCTTCATCACCGTTCAGACTTCTATACGAATCTTGGCATGAATTAGCTGATTTTGTATGCCACGTAGGACAACTCGTGTGTGTGGTGTGTGAGAGAGGTCGTTCACACATCCTTTTTACCACACAGAGGAGCCGGTGTGTAGGCGTTTAGCAGTTCGCCCACACACCAGTTTTTCAATCACGCACAAGGGCTGGTGTGTGGGCGTTTACCATCTCGCCCACACACCCGCCTCCTCTCCCACACCTAAGCTGCCAGTTTTCATGCGTTTTGCAGTGTACATGGCAACTGCCCTACTATTATTGCAAGAAGATGGCAACTCTTTTTTTTTTACCCGAACATGTCAGTTGCCATATGTTTTGCATGGTACATGGCAAACTGCCCTAGCGTGCACGTAAGCAGATGGCAACTCTTTCTTTTTAAATGGCAACTGCCCTGAGCACATGGCAACTCTCTTTTACCCGAACATGTTTTCTGTCATGCCTTTTTTTTTGTAGCGTTATATGACAACTGCCTAGTGTTAGTAGGTGGCAACTCCTAAAGTTTTGAAATCATGGCAACTGCAGTAGACCAGACCACACATGGCAACAGCCGTAGTTGTCCAAAAAATGGTAATCTGGAACTTTGACCTGAGATGGCAACTGCAGTTGAGCAAACATGGCAACTGTAGTTGTCCGACATGGCAACCGTAGTTCAGCGACATGGCAACTGCACTTAAACGAACATGGACGAGGATCTGGCCCATGGCAACTGCGGGGCGCGCGGTAAAGTGTCACGTGGGACGTGCGGGACCACGAGGTACGAGGCCTGACGTACCGGGCATGTGGGCGTTATCTATTTCGCCCACACACACGCGTGTAAGAGGGATCGGGAGGGAAAAAAAGAGGCGTGTGGGTGCTAATTGTTTTGCCCACAGACAGACGTGTGGGCTGGTCCTCTTAAGCACCACACAGAACGTGTGGACAGATTTCTTAACACCCACACGTGTGATAGTTATCAATGTCCAACAAAAGCTAGGTTAGCTGGTTGTAGTCTTATCGTGGGGAACAAAGGTCATGAGTTCGATGTCCAACCCAGGCAATTATTTTTCGGTGATCCTTGGAATCCTAGGAGCAGGCCCAATATTTTTTGGTGATCCTTGAAAGCCCAGTACCAGTACGAACAGTTTTTGTCTTTTATCACGAGGATTGCGGGGTGATCCTTGAAAGCTCAGTACCAGTACGAACCGTTTTTGTCTTTTATCACGAGGATTGCGGATTTGCTCTATGGATGAACTGCGGGTTGAAATTAATACCACCTTGGATACAAAAATAATACGGACGGATGAAATTGCGGTAGTAAGAAGCAATAGCCCCTTTATTAATAGAAAAAAATAAAGATAGATAGATAGATAGATAGATAGATATAAATATAGATATAGATAGATATAGATATAAATGTAGATATAGATATAGATACAGAGGTATAGATACAGATATAGAGGTATAAATAAAACAATTTGATTGCTGGGTGCTCTATTAGGCTGGTACTGGACTGGACTGGAGAGAGGAGTCCATCTCGTCCCGTAAGGCCGAAAGTAGTATAGAGAACAGAAAACGTGCCTCCTCATGCAAGCATGTATATACATACAAAACCATAAAAAAAAAAAGAACCGCACGCATACAATGCTAGGCAAAGCGATCCCCAACAAGGCAACAACCGATCGAAGGAGAGGAAACGAATCGTGTTGGGGAAGACAATGGTGGCGCAGCTGGTGCAGGTGGTGAGGAGGCTTGGCTATCGCTTAGCAGGGACATCAACGGTATTACTTTCTCTCTCTCTCACTCCTACATTTGGATCAAATCATCGTATGTATGTAGAGCAATTTCCCTTTGTTCTCGCTCTCTCCCTAAAGCGGTGACTGGAGAGAGGAGTCCATCTCGTCCCGTAAGGCCGAAAGTAGTATAGAGAACAGAAAATGTGCCTCCTCCTGCAAGCATGTATATACATACAAAACCATAAAAAAAAAAGAACCGCACGCGTACAATGCTAGCCAAAGCGATCCCCAACAAGGCAACAACCGATCGAAGGAGAGGAAGCGAATCGTGTTGGGGAAGACAATGGCGGCGCAGCTGGTGCAGGTGGTGAGGAGGCTTGGCTATCGCTTAGCAGAGACATCAACGGTACTACTTTCTCTCTCTCTCACTCCTACATTTGGATCAAATCGTCGTATGTATGTAGAGCAATTTCCCTTTGTTCTCGCCCTCTCCCTAAAGCGGCGTCTGGCTTTGTTCCCGGATCTACTAGGCTTCCATGGCACAGCCGACGCTGTAGATTCCTCCATATCCTTGAAACTTGACGACTTCTGATTTTGCGTGTGTTATTGCAGGCTCTTTTCAAGCCAACGTCTGCCGAGAGCAAAGCGGAGGTCCAGGCTTTCCTGCAATCACTTCCTATTGACTACAATAATATCCATGGTGAGGCTGCGAGGATCTATGAGGGTCTCAAGAGGAAAGGTCCAGAAATACCCTTGGATACTGTGACCCTTTGTCTCAAGTCAGCGCGTGACATCATCACGAGCAAATGATATTTAGATCTATGCTAGTATGCAAGTATCTTCTTGCTTAATTTGTAAGGTCGAATAGTTCTCCATATTTAGAAATACCTGACAGCCTACCAGATTGGAGTGTAAGCTTTGGTGCCGGTATTTATAGCGGCCTGTGAACCATCTCGTTCTACATTATGTTTTGTTGGATGCCTGTACTTCGTTTCCTTCAATTATGGGAAAAGCTTCCCGTCAGCCGGCTGATTACTGCTTGTCCCATGAGTCACACATCGTTGCTGAACCTTATCTCTTCAAAGGTTCGTCTTCAGAAAATTTGTCTCGTCGCTCTTCTTTCTCAGCAGCCAATCACTTGTTTCTCAATAGCAGCCAATCTTCACTTTTCCCCGCTACCCCCCCCCCCCCCCCCCCCCCCCCCCCCCCCCCCCCCCCCCCCCCCCCCCCCCACTCTCATCTAGAGCCGCCGCCACTCAGCCAAGCAACATATGCGCGCACGATCTCCGCCCCGCCGGAGGACGCCGCCACCGGCCCCCTTTCTCCTTCCCTCCTCCTCTCTCCTTCCCTTCTGTCCCCCGGATGATCTCCCATAGCACTCTCTTGCGAGCCCATTTCTCCTTCCCTCCTCTCTCTCTCCTTACTCACCTCTCTCTCTCCACCCACGGCCCTCTCTCTGATTCTCTTGTTGGGTGTTTTCATGCAACAAGCTCTTTGTTGCAAAAAAAATTCTACAACAAGAGCTCTCTTGCAAAAAAATTGTAACAATACCTTTGTTGCAAAAAAAGTCTGCAACGAGATTTCTGTTGTGAAAAAAAAATCTACAACAGGACCTTTCTTGCAAAAAAATTCCACAACTGGACCTCTATTGCAAAATTTCTGCAATAAGACCCGTGTTGCAATGGTGAAGGTGCCATTCGGCCGGTCTTTTAAAAAGATCATCCAGTGGACCCGTAGCACGCCCCTTCAATTATTATTAAGATATGAACTATCTAAATTGTGAAAAGAGAAATAAAGTGATGGATTTGGAGATGGGAGAGGAGAGATAATGCGAGAGACATGCATGTCATAGTCTGTACGATGAACAGTAAAAAAAGAGAAGCAAGACTATATCTGGCCAAACGGGCCGATTTTTTCGGGCCGGCCCGGCAGCACGGCACGCGACGGTCCAGGCCCGGCACGGGCTAATCGTGTCGTGCCAGGCACGAGGCACGCACTGGGCCGTGCCTGGGCCGCCACCCTCAGCCCGCGTGCCAGCACGGCACGACACGAATACTAGCGGGCCGGCCCGTGGCACGGCACGACACGCAGCACGGCGGCACGACCCGATTGGCCCGCCTCAATCGTTGGGGAGCGGGGGAGGAATCCTGTCGGGCCGACTGCCGACGCGCCTGGGTCATGAGGACAGCGGGGGCACCAGGCGTCAGGGGGGTAGCGTCACAGCGGGCAGCGGGGCCCAGACGCCCAGTCCTTGATCGATGGGGAGCGGGGGGTTCGCTCGGCTCGACACCCAGGCAAGGCGACCGTTGGGAGGGGTTTAGGGGGAGGTTAGGGTGGATTTAGAGCGGTTTAGGATAGGGTTTGGGTAATTATTTAAGAAAATTCATATATTCAAAAATTTGATCGTTAGAGGGTCAAATTTGTCCGAAAAATGACCAATTTTTTGCTATAAATAGGGCTGCCCAGCCCACATATTTCTCACACTCAAACATGGATGACCATGACAATACTAGCTTCCCACTCTCCGATTTCGGTCTTGGGGATATGGAGTATAGTCTCTACCCTAGTAGCACCGATCACAGTACCATGCCCCCACCCGAGCAACATGCCTATACCATGCCCCCACCCGAGCAACATGCCTATACCGATCATCACACTCTCGAACCCCATACCGATCCTAGTGCCGAAGCCGATGGTCACACCAATTCGAGTAGTGGGACGGGTTCCTCCACCACCATTGGTGTAAAGCAAAGAGGTCGTCGTAGAACCTCCGTGGTGTGGGAATCATTCGATGAAGAAATCCCCATGGTGGACGGTGTCCGGAGGGTGGTTGCAAGGTGCAAAAGGTGCAAGAAGGAGTATACTGGAGAAGCCAAGGGAGGAACCGGCCACCTAAAGAGGCATGTGGAAAGCCACACCAAGGCGGATGAAAAGAGCGCGTCGGGCTCGGCAGCTGTGCAAACGCAGCTCTCCTTCAATCCTGACGGTACGGTACGCAATTTCACCTACGATGCTAATGTTCAGCGAGAAGGTCTATGCCATCTTATTGCTTCTAATGATTTACCACTAGGTTTTGGTGAATCTGATGGTTTCGTAGAATATATTCAAACTTGTCATAATCCTAATTATAGACCAGTTTCTAGACAAACTACAAGTAGGGATATTAAAAAAGCTATACAAAATTGGTAAAGAGAAAATAAAAGAAGAATTTTCTACGTGCACTTTTTTAGTGTCGTTAACATCTGATATCTGGACTGGTCGAGCAAAGCAAGACTATATTAGTGTGGTAACTCATTATGTTAATGAACATTGGCATCTACAAAAAAGAGTCATAGGATTTGAATTAATTGATGTAGCACATAGTGGTCCAAACATTGCTGAAGCTGTACTCAAAGTTGTGAATGATCTTAATCTTGCCGACAAGGTTTTCTCAATAACTTTGGATAATGCTTCAGCAAACACGAGTGCAATGAATACTCTGACTCCTATATTCTCCATATATGTTGCATCCTTTTTAATGCATCAACATTGTGCTTGCCATATCATTAATCGTATTGCTAAAAGTGCGTTACATTTATGTGAACCACATGTTGAAGTCATACGCATTGCAATATCTTATTTTTCGCATTCAACTCAACGAATTACAAACTATAAGAGATATTGCCTTGCTATAGGGTGCGTTCCTCATAAGTATAAT
This sequence comes from Triticum urartu, assembly GCF_003073215.2. Lineage (NCBI taxonomy): Eukaryota > Viridiplantae > Streptophyta > Magnoliopsida > Poales > Poaceae > Triticum > Triticum urartu. The sequence goes on along the minus strand of NC_053028.1, from coordinate 4,864,016 downwards.
TCAGACATGCCTGTTAGATGGAACTCTACATATATGATGCTTAAGGCAGTTATCCGAGACAGAGTTCAGCTCAATGGCTTTATTAATGCATATTATGGGGTTGAACCTCTAATTAGCGAAGAAACTTGGCATGTTATTACAACATTGACTGCATTTCTTGAGTTGTCCTATGATGCAACAGTTACTTTGTCTGGGGTTTATTACCCGACATATCCTTTGATGGTGCATACCCTATTAGACATTGCTAGTCATCTGAAAGCATATGAAGGGGATGCATTGTTACTTAATGTTGTTGCTGACATGAAAACCAAGTATTTAAAATATTGGCAGCAAATTCCACTGTTGTATGCATTTGCATTTATCTTGGATCCTAGAGCTAAACTTGAAGGGTATCGTAGTGCACTCAATGTACTATCTGCATCCCTAAGTTTAGATTATACTGACGACTTCAATAAGGCTCGTGAGAAGATTTTTGAAGTTTTTGCTAAGTATGAGGGAAAATATGCCGGAGTTCGAATGCAACGACCTCCACCAGCACCTACTGCAAGTAAAAACAGAGGAGCATGGAGCAAGATCTTTGGTTCTTCATCCTCCTCGACCGCCGGAAGCTCTTCCACGTCAACATTTGTGCTTCAAGGTGGCGGGGAGTTAGCGAAGTACCTCAACAGTGACAAAGTCATGTACGATTTAGATAGTGAGGAAGACTTCAACTTACTACAGTGGTGGCAAGAACACAAGCTTACATTTCCGGTGCTCTCCATATTAGCACGTGATGTGTTATCGGTGCCTGTTTCTAGGGTGTCATCGGAGTCTGCTTTCAGCCTAGCTGGAAGAATAATTGAGGAGAGAAGAACTAGTCTCGCCCCTGATATGGTGAGAACACTGATGTCCGTCAAAGATGGGGAGTTATCAAGAAGGAGAGCGCAACACACTGCAGAAAACACAGAACTACTTGCCATGTTTGAAGAAATGAACTTTGAAGAAGACCCGGAAGATTAGTCGAAGACTGGTAGTGTAGTAATTTTCTTATCATTTTGTAATTTTCTTCTCTTTTTGTAATTTTCTTTCCCTTTTGTAATTATAGAGCATGGCTTTGTACTCTTTTACTTCCCAGGGATGAAAGGTTTTAATGAGGCAGCCACTAATAAAGCTCAACATTTATCCCAGATGATAAATTGCCTCAATTTTTTCCCATGGATGCATTATTGCTGCCGTGCCTAACGTGCCTAACGTGACATTTTTTCCTATAAAAAGGGATGCCCACTTTCTCATTTCTCACACTCAAACTCCATCTCATTTTCCACACACAAACATGGCTGCTCCTCTTCAAAACGTTGTTCGGAGACAACCTAGTCCCATCTGGAGGTACTACGATGAAGAATCCGTTACAAATGATGAAGGTCTCACCAAGCTTTTTGCAAAGTGCAAAGAATGCGGTAAGAAGTTGAGCGTGCACCTAGATGATGGCAGGTATGCTGGAACCGGCCACCTGATGAGGCACAAGACGACGCACGTCAAGGCAGCCGAGGCAGCGGCTATAGCTGCGGCTGCGGGGCAAGGTTGAAAGGATCCCATTAGTAAGTTGTAGTATTTGTATTATTTTTTCTTTCTCTATCTTTAATCTTTTAGTATTTCTAGAGCATGGCTTGTACTCTTTTACTTCTTTGAGATGGAACGTTTTAATGAGGCAGGCGCTAAGAAAACTCTAGATTTATCCCATATAATACTCTAACCGTCTAGCGTGCCTAACATGCCTAGCATGTCTAACGTGTCATCTTTTTCCTATAAAAAGGGATGCCGGCCCTTCTCAAGTTCTCATTTCTCACACTCAAAAGTCTCAAACTGCATCTCATTTTACACACACAATACAAACATGGATGAGAGAGGCTCCAGAATCTGGGACTACTACGATGCTGAAGTAGTTATGGACGGTAGAAAATCCGAGCTAAAATCACAGTGCAAAAGATGTGGTAAGTTGCTGCGCATTGCCTGCCACGGTCCAGTAAACATCCTTACTAGGCACAGAGCAGCACACATCAAGAGAGACGAGCTGGCCGCAGCTGCCGGGCAAGGATGAACGATCCAAATTAGTTCAGTTCCAGTTTTGTAATTTATTTAGTTCAATTCTAGTCTTGTAATCTTTTTATTTCTACTTCTTTTAATCTTTTAGTATTTCTAGAGCATAGCTTGTACTTTTTTACTTCTTTGGGATGGAAGGTTTTAATGAGGCAAGCGCTAATAAAATTCTAGATTTATCCCATATAATACTCTACATTTTTTGCAATTTTCTATAAAAAAATTGGTATTTTTTTCGACAATTTATCGCTGTATAAACTTCTCATCTCGCTCGGCTAGTATTTGGCCAGATATAGCAATAGCAGCGTGCAGCGTGCAGTGTGGCAGCGAGGCAGCGTGCAGCGGTGCAGCGTAGCGTGGCGTAGCGTGCAGTGTGGCACACTGCAGCGATGCAGCGTAGCGTGGGCGTGCAGCGAGCCAGCGAGCCAGGCAGCCAGCGCGCAGCGACTCAACGAGTCAGCGAGCGGCGACTGCGAGCGCCAGGCCAGGCGGGCCAGCTAGTGCCAAGCGGGCCGGCGGGCCTGGGGGCCGCGTGCCGGGCCAGCTATGCCGTGTGCCGTGCCTGCGCTGCGACCCCCCGCCCGTGGGCCGGCATGGCACGGCCCGGCTAGTATTCGTGCCGTGCCAGGCCGGGCCGGCCCGTTTGGCCAGCTATAAGCAGGACCATGCATGTCATAGTCTGTACCATGAACAGTAAAAATAGAGAAGCAAGACCATGCATGTGTCCTTTGCATATGCATGATGGGACCCAAGATAGGGAAATACAAACTCAAAATGCAAAGATTTTCAGATACTCTATGCGGTGATGCATTGTGGTTGGGTGTAGTTCGCTGGTACCTCCCGGAACCGGTAAAAAGAGGTTTGCGCGGGGAGGGAGAGCAGGGGAGGAATGTATACGGTAGCCTCCACTACACACACACACTCAAAAACTGAAGAAAAAAAATAGATCGCTGGGTGCTCTATTGGGCAGGTAGTGGGCTGGACTGGAGAGAGGCGTCCATCTCGTCCCGTAAGGCCCAAAGTAGTATAGAGAACAGAAAACATGCCTCCTCCTGCACGCATACAAATCCTTAAGAAAAAACGAACGCGTACAACGCTAGGCAAAGTAATCCCAACCCCAATAAGGCAACAACCGATCGAAGGAGAGGAAGCGAATCGCGTCGACGAGGACAATGTCAGCGCAGCTCGTGCAGGTGGTGAGGAGGCTTGGCTATCGCTTAGGGACATCAAAGGTACTACTTGCTCTCTCTCTTTCTCTCTCTCCAACCTTCGATTGGATTCCTCTCATTGCAAGCGATCTGTGGCTTTTGTTCCCGGATCCACTAGCTAGCTAGGGTTGTCCACCATGGCACAGCCGTTGCTGCCGATTCCTCCAGCCCCTTTGCTCGATCTCGCTAAATAAAATCGACACCCCCTTTTTTTTTGTCCCCCCTTACCTGATCCTGCGCAAATCTTAACCTCTGCGACTTCTCTTTAACATGTTTTTTAGGAGCACTGAACCTTGACGACCTACTATTTTGTGTGTGTCATAAATTGCAGGGTCTTTTCAAGCCAACGCCGGCCCAGAGCAAAGCTGAGCTCCGGGCTTTCCTGCGCTCGCTCAACATTGACTACAACGATCTCGATGGTGAGGCTATGAGGATCTACTGCCACTAGTAGAAAAAAGGTTAAACGTGAAGCACATTAGTGCTGGTTTGAATTTGAGCCGGCACTAATGTGTGCATTAGTGCCGGTTCCAACGGCTAGCCGGCCGCTCTCATTAGTACCGGTTCGTGGCGAACCTTTAGCACCGGTTCGTGCCACGAACCGGTACTAAAGTGAGTGGTGGCAGGATGTTGTCAGTCCGGGGCCCCTCCAGCACCTTTAGTACCGGGTCATATCACGAACCGGTACTAAAGGTCGTCCTACATCACTAGTAGAAAACAGGGCTTTGGTCCAGGCCGGGTCAGCCCATTAATCCCGGTTCAGTCTAGAACAGGGACCAATGTGGGCATTGGTCCTGGTTTGTGAGCCTAGGGGGCCGGCCGGGCCACGTGGGCCATTGGTCCCCGTTCATCTGGACCTTTTGGTCCCGGTTGGTGGGATGAACCGGGACCAATAGGCCTCGCTCCTGGCCCACCACCATTGGTCCCGGTTGGTGGCTTGAACCGGGACCAAAGGCTCCCCTTTAGTCCCGGCTCATGTCACCAACCGGGACCAATGAGGTGCCTATATATACCCCTCGCTCGCGAGCAGAGCACCCCAGTGCTCTGTTTTTCTCTGGCCGAGGGGGAGAGGGCTTTGTGGTGCTGTAGCTCACCTCCTATGCACATGAGGTGTTCGATGGAATGCCCGAGCCACACTACTTAAGCTTTCTCCTCTCGAAGCTCGACCTCCAAGCTCCATTTTCCTCGAGATTTGTCTAGATTTAGCGGTCCGTCACGCCCCGTCCCCGTCTTCACCGCCGTCGATCACCCGCGCCGATCTCATCACCGACACCACCGTGGTGAGCCTCTTGTTCTTATCTTCTTTCTGAAAGGAAAAATATTCTTACTTGTATGTTTAGATAGATACTTGTATCATTTTCTTACATTTATTATTGCATCTTATATAGTGCGATGGTTTTGGTATCCGCCCCCGTCTGCCCTCGTCCTGTCTATGATTCGGATATGGTATGTATATTATCTTTATAACTATTGGTTCATTTATTGTTTATGAAAATTATGCCGACCAACGTGACATAGATTTTATTTATCTAGGATGTATGTGAATCGGAAATGCCAACCGACCCTATTGTCGAGAGGTTAAATTTAGTTGAAGAAGAAAACAATTTGTTGAAGGAAAAAATAAAAAAAATTAGGAGAAGAAAATGATATTGGAGTTGCATGTTGCGGATGTCGTCGATGATCACAAGATCAAGATGGATGCAATGCGCTTGAAGATTAGAAAGATTAGAAAATATGCCATTCATACCGAGGCTTGGTATCATTATGCCGTTGGATCAATTGTTACCTTGGTTGCGATTATGATCGCATTTGTTTTCGCATTGAAATGTTTTACATAGTTTCAATGTATGGTTTAATTAATTAGATGCTCTAGAGAGCTATATGTTGTTAGATGAGAACTATGTATGCACTTTGGTTTTAATGTGATGATGAACCTCTATTAATTTGGACACTTAATTATATATAATGCACGCAGATGAACCGGCAATGGATGTATGGTGACAGACACACCCGCGAGTACATTAAGGGCGTGCATGAGTTTCTCGATGCGGCTGAGGCAAACAAGCAGAATGGTTTTATGTGTTGTCCATGCACTGAATGTGGGAATACGAGGTCTTACTCTAACCGGAAAATCCTTCACTCCCACCTGCTTTACAAGGGTTTCATGCCACACTATAATGTTTGGACGAGGCACGGAGAAATAGGGGTTATGATGGAAGACGGCGAAGAAGAAGACTACGATGACAACTATGTGCCCCCTGAATACGATGATGCTGCAACGGGGGGAGCTGGTGAAGATCAATAGGAACCAGACGATGTGCCCAATGATGCTGCAACGGGTGAAGCTGCTGAAGATCAAGAGGAACCAGACGATGTGCCCGATGATGATGATCTCCGCCGGGTCATTGTCGATGCAAGGACGCAATGCATTAGTCAAAAGGAGAAGCTGAAGTTCGATCGCATGTTAGAGGATCACAAAAAAGGGTTATACCCCAATTGCGAAGATGGCAACACAAAGCTCGGTACCGTACTGGAATTGCTGCAGTGGAAGGCATAGAATGCTGTGGCTGACAAAGGATTTGAGAAGCTACTAAAAATATTGAAGAAGAAGCTTCCAAAGGATAACGAATTGCCCGACAGTACATACGCAGCAAAGAAGGTCGTATGCCCTCTAGGATTGGAGGTGGAGAAGATACATGCATGCCCTAATGACTGCATCCTCTACCGTGGTGCATACAAGGATCTGAAGGCATGCCCAGTATGCGGTGCATTGCGGTATAAGATCAGACGAGATGACCCAGGTGATGTTGACGGCGAGCCCCCCAGGAAGAGGGTTCCTGCGAAGGTGATGTGGTATGCTCCCATAATACCACGGTTGAAACGTCTGTTCAGAAACGAAGAGCATGCCAAGTTGATGCGATGGCACAGTGAGAACCGAAAGAAAGATGGGAAGTTGAGAGCACCCGCTAACGGGTCGCAGTGGAGAAAAATCGAGAGAAAGTACTGGGATGAGTTTGCAAAGGACCCAAGGAATGTATGGTTTGCTTTAAGCGCGGATGGCATTAATCCTTTCGGGGAGCAGAGCAGCAATCACAGCACTTGGCCCGTGACTCTATGTATGTATAACCTTCCTTCTTGGATGTGCATGAAGCGGAAGTTCATTATGATGCCAGTTCTCATCCAAGGCCCTAAGAAACCCGGCAACGAAATTGATGTGTACCTAAGGCCATTAGTTGAAGAACTTTTACAGCTGTGGAATGAAAACGGTGTACGTACGTGGGATGAGCACAGACAGGAGGAATTTAACCTTAAGGCGTTGCTGTTTGTGACCATCAACGATTGGCCCGCTCTCAGTAACCTTTCAAGACAGACAAACAAAGGATACCACGCATGCACGCACTGTTTAGATGACACTGAAAGTATATACCTGGACAAATGCAGGAAGAATGTGTACCTGGGCCATCGTCGATTTCTCCCGACCAACCATCAATGTCGAAAGAAAGGCAAGCATTTCAAAGGCGAGGCAGATCACCGGAAGATGCCCGCCATGCGCACCGGTGATCACGTGCTTGCTATGGTCAATGATTTACACTACGTAATCTTTGGAAAGGGTCCCGGTGGACTAGCTGTTCCGAATGACGCTGAGGGACACGCACCCATGTGGAAGAAGAAGTCTATATTTTGGGACCTACCCTACTGGAAAGACCTAGAGGTCTGCTCCTCAATCGACGTGATGCACGTGACGAAGAACCTTTGCGTGAACCTGCTAGGCTTCTTGGGCGTGTATGGGAAGACAAAAGATACACCTGAGGCACGGGAGGACCTGCAACGTTTGCACGAAAAAGATGGCATGCCTCCGAAGCAGTATAAAGGTCCTGCCAGCTACGCTCTTACGAAAGAAGAGAAAGAAATCTTCTTTGAATGCCTGCTCAGTATGAAGGTCACGACTGGCTTCTCGTCGAATATAAAGGGAATAACAAATATGCCAGAGAAAAAGTTTCAGAACCTAAAGTCTCATGACTGCCACATGATTATGACGCAACTTCTTCCGGTTGCATTGAGGGGGCTTCTACTGGGAAACGTCCGATTAGCCATTGTGAAGCTATGTGCATTCCTCAATGCAATCTCTCAGAAGGTGATCGATCCAAAAATCGTACCAAGGCTAAGGAGTGATGTGGTGCAATGTCTTGTCAGTTTCGAGCTGGTGTTCCCACCATCCTTCTTCAATATCATGACGCACGTCCTAGTTCATCTAGTCGACGAGATTGTCATCCTGGGGCCCGTATTTCTACACAATATGTTCCCCTTTGAGAGGTTCATGGGAGTCCTAAAGAAATATGTCCGTAATCGCGCTAGGCTAGAAGGAAGCATCTCCATGGGCCATCAAACAGAGGATGTTATCGGGTTTTGTGTTGACTTCATTCCTGGCCTTAACAAGATAGGTCTCCCTAAATCGCGGTATGAGGGGAGACTGACTAGAAAAGGCACTCTTGGAAGAGACTCAATAATATGCAGGGACGGATATTCTTGGTCTCAAGCACACTACACAGTTCTATAGAACTCTACCTTGGTGACCCCGTATGTCGATGAACACAAGAACAGTCTGCGCTCCAAACACCCGGAGCAGTGCGACGACTGGATTACATGTGAACACATCAGGACTTTCAGCAGTTGGTTGGAAACACGTCTCAGAGGTGACAACACTATTTGTGATGAGTTGTACTTGTTGTCCAGGGGACCATCTTTGATTGTATTGACTTACAAAGGATACGAGATAAATGGGAATACATTTTACACGATCGCCCAAGATCAAAAGAGCACCAACCAAAACAGCGGTGTCCGCTTTGATGCAGCAACCGAGAGCGGAAAGGATACATATTATGGTTACATAGTGGACATATGGGAACTTGACTACGGACCTGATTTTAAGGTCCCTTTGTTTAAGTGCAAATGGGTCAATCTGTTAGGCGGCGGGGTACAGGTAGACCCACAGTACGGAATGACAACAGTGGATCTGAAAAATCTTGGGTACACTGAAGAACCGTTCGTCCTAGCCAATGATGTGGCACAGGTTATCTATGTGAAGGACATGTCTACCAAACCGAGAAAAAGAAAAGATAAGGAAGCGAATACATCATACGATGAGCCAAAGCGCCACATAGTTCTTTCGGGAAAAAGGGACATCCTGGGAGTGGACGGCAAGACAGACATGTCTGAAGATTATGAAAAGTTTCATGAAATTCCTCCCTTCAATGTCAAGGCTGACCCAAGTATCCTGATAAACAATGAAGATTATCCATGGTTACGGCACAATAAGCAAATGACACAAGCGAAGAAAAAGTGAAGACTTTCTCCTGCAACTTTGTAACACACGAACATGCTACCATTGTCCGTTTTGTACATGCACATGCTATGTGGGTGAAATTATGATACCATCCCAACTTTCAACTTTTTCAGAGTTCATTTAAAATGCTTTCATGTCTTATGGTTCGGCCCTCGTAATACCATGACCATTAGTCCCTGGCCCATGCCAACTTTCAAACCGGGACTAAAGGGTTGGTCCTCGTTGCGGGCCGAGTTTAGTCCCACCTCGCCAACCGAACGGGGCTCACACCGGTTTATAAGCCCTTCCCTCTCTGCCTTGTTGAGCTCCTCTCAAAGTGAAAATAGATGCCCTAATAGAGAAAAGTTTAACCTAAATTCATAGTGAATTTCTCTGAAATTCATAGAAATTTACTAGGAATTTAACTATTCAAATTTGAAAACTAATGGCACTAACAGAAAGTTTATAATTTTTCTAAAACTAATGGCACTAACAGAAAGTTTATAATTTTGCTAACCTAAAAGCAAACAGAATTAAAAATTAAAGCAAAAAACAAAAGAAAATAAATAATGCAAAAAACAAATCAAAAAAACAGGAAAAAACTATTTTTATAGTAAAGTTAATCACAAAATAAAATAAATAAAGCAACAAAGAAAACAAAAAAACTAAAAAAGTGTTTTCAAATTTGAAACTAATGGCACTAACAGAAAGTTTATAATTTTTCTAAAACTAATGGCACTAATAGAAAGTTTATAATTTTGCTACCTAAAAGCAAACAGAATTAAAAATTAAAGCAAAAAACAAAAGAAAATAAATAATGCAAAAAACAAATCAAAAAACAGGAAAAAACTATTTTTATAGTAAAGTTAATCACAAAATAAAATAAATAAAGCAACAAAGAAAACAAAAAAAACTAAAAAAGTGTTTTCAAATTTGAAAACTAATGGCACTAACAGAAAGTTCATAATTTTTCTAAAACTAATGGCACTAACAAAAAGTTTATAATTTTGCTAACCTAAAAGCAAACAGAATTAAAAATTAAAGCAAAAAACAAAAGAAAATAAATAATGCAAAAAACAAATCAAAAAAACAGGAAAAAACAAATCAAAAAGTTTCTAATTTTTCCAACCGTGACCAATGCCCCCCTTTAGTCCCGGTTGGTGCCACCAACCGGGAATAAAGAGGGGCATTAGTCCCGGTTGGTTTCACGAACCGGGACTAGTGCTCTGGCTATATAAGCCAACACTTGTGAAATTCTCGATTCAGTTCGATCGATCTCCTCGTCCTCTCCTCCGACGACGCCGCCAGGCTGCTCCTCGTCTTTGTCGCCGCCGAGCCCTCTGGACCACGTCGTCACCTCCCTGAGCCCGCGTCGTCCTCGTCGCAGGCATCCCTGAGCCCGCCTCCCTCGTCCCCGTCGCCGCGTGCCTCCCCGAGCCCGCCTCCTTGTCCCCGTCACCGCGTGCCGCCCCGAGGTTGCCGTCCCCGTCACCGCGTGCCGCCCCGAGCCCGCCGTCCTCGTCGCCGGACTCCAGTCGTCGCCGCCCCCCTCAAAGTGAGCCCCCCTCTTGAGTGCCACTCTTGCGCCCGAGCGCCCCTTGCTCCGCCCCTGCTCCATGGTCGCCGCCGGCCCCGATGCATTGAAGAGCAGAAGGAGAGGAGAAGTAGAGGAGAGGAGAAGTGGAGCAGCAGCAATGCGCTGTCCACTTTTCTGAATTTTTTGGAATTTATGAATTTTTTTGTCCATATGGAAGGTGTTTGATGAAATGCTAGATGGCTTTGGGCATTTTTGGAATTTTTAAATTTTTTTTGTGGTGAGGTACTGATGCAAGACAAAGGGGATGGCAAAATTTCAAATTTTTTGGAGTGGTTTAGAATAGGTTTTCAACAAGTTATTTGAATCCGATTCAAATTTCATTTGAATGAAATTTGGAAATTTTGAACTATGGATCAGAAGGTTTTTGGTGAAACGGATTGTGGGTACTGTCATGAAGTTGGAGTAATTTTTCTGGTTGTAAAAGAGTTAGGAAAATTTAGAATATGCTAAATATGTCAAAAATGTTTTTTTTCATATATGTATTCATTTTTTTTATTTAGGTTGTTAATTAGTAGATATCGACTTTAGGTTAGTGTAGAGGAAAAAGTAAAATAAGGAAAAGGAAGAAAAGAGGAAGAAGGAAGAAGAAGAAGAAGAAGAAAAGGAAGGAGTGGAAAAAGGAAAATAAGAAGAGGAAGACTTCTTCTTTTTCTTCGATCTTCTCCTCTATTCCTTTCTTCTTCTCCTCTATTTTCTTCTTCGATCTTTTTTCCTCTTCTTACATGAGGGTGGGGGGTCGATATACCCCCTCTCTGATAACTTCGACATGAGGGGGGGTCACAAAGAGTTCGAGGGGCGAGGGTCGGAAACTATAGGGTAGAGGTTCAAGGGTCACCGAGGGTTCGAGGGGCGAGGGTCGGGAACTAGGGTAGAGGTTCGAGGGTCACCGAGGGTTCGAGGGGCGAGGGTCGGGAACTAGGGTAGAGGTTCGAGGTTCACCGAGGGTTCGAGGGTCGTCGAGGGGTCGAGATGTTGCCTAGTGTCAAAGTATTAAAGATCCATGGCTTCATCATTAGACGGAAGTAACCGGGGCATGATGGTACAAAGTTGTGCAAAGTTGTTTTGGAACGGAGTTCCGGATAGAATAATTCGCCGTTTTGTACGAATTTCAGCAAAGGCCTTCCAAATAGGGATATTCGGGATGCTCTTGCTGAACTTTGTACGAAAAAGCGAATTATCCTATCCAGGACTCCGTTCCAAAACAACTTTGTAGACTTCGTACCATCATGCGCCTGTTACTTTCCTAGTGTCAAAGTATTGAAGAAATCCATGGCTTCATCATTAGCCGGATGTAACCAGGGCATGACGAAGTCCTCCAAAGTTATTTTGGAATGGTGTCCCGGATAGGATAATTTGCCTTTTTGTATGAATTTCAGCAAAGGCCTTCTAAATAACGATATTTGGAAGGTGTTGCTGAACTTTGTACCAAAAAGCGAATTACCTTATCTGGGACTTCGTTCCAAAATAACTTTGGAGAGCTTCGTACCATCATGCACATGTTACTTTCGCCTAATGATGAAGACATGGATTTGTTGAATCCTTTGACACTAGGCAACCTTCCGACCCCTCGACGATCCTCTCGAACATGAGAGGAAGAACAGGATAAAAAAAGAAGAGGAAGAAGAAAAAAAAGAGGAGAATAAAGAATAGAGGAGATCTTCTCCTCTATTCTTTATTCTCCTCTTTTTTTCTTCTTCTTCCTCTTTTTTTATCGGGAACGAGGGTCGTCGAGGGACATATAGATGTAGTGTCGTCGTTGTCGATATATACCCCCTCCCGATAGCTTCAACACGTGGGGGGGGGGTCGAGGCCACTAATTAATATATATGATTCCTTACTATGATTAGGTAGCTAGTTCTACATTTGGCACTAATATATCCATCTGTCATGTTTGAATAATAATTGCCATGTTGTAAATATTTGTAGAAACTATGGACACCGCCCTAGACGAAGCAAAAGAAGCGTTGTTGAGGGACATAACCGCAGAAGGAAGTGATGCCGTCTCGTTGTTTCTCAACGACACCGATGGTCTGGAAGGAGAGGGTGAACAAGCTGGCTACGGTGACCTAATGCCGGTGCAAGAAGAAGAACATGAGGACGGCTCCGGTGACCCAATGCTGGTGCAAGAAGGAGACCGTGATGACGGCTCCGGTGACTGAACCGAGTCCGGCCAGGTATATATATTAGTTAAGCCTGTGCTAACTAGCTGATTGATGCATTCATTGTTTTGGTATGTACACATATTAATTAAGTCTTTGTTCTTTTTTCTAGCCCTCCGGATCGAGCACAACTTCGGTAAAGAGACGAGGCCCGAAGAAAAAGTTGAGCTCGGATGAAAAGTTTGAGATCATAGCAATCGCGCCCGACGGCCAACTGATTGAGCCCCTCCGGACAAAGAGCGCATTTGTTGCTCAGTGCGGGGTTCTGGTTAGGGACAAGATCCCGATAAGCATCCAGCAATGGATTAAGCCGACTACAGAAGACCCTGAGGTGTCTTATGTCAATGATATGCAGAAAAATGATCTTTGGACTGAGCTGAAGTCAAATTTCACCCTACCGCTAGAGGATAATCTAGAGAACCCAGTTAAAGAGCGATTAAAAGTCTTTTGCTCTTAAGAGGATGGCAGAACTATTCAGGAGGTGGAAGAAAGAGCTGAATAAGTTTGTCGACAATAATGAGACACCAGAATTCAAGGGAAGATATGAGAAGATCAGAGATCACTGGCCCGCATTTGTGGCCCACAAGACATCGGAAAAGAGTAAGAAGATGTCAGCGACAAACAAGCAAAATGCTGCGAAGAAGATACTTCACCATCGCACGGGGTCAGGTGGCTACCTCGTAGCCCGGCCTAAGTGGGCCAAGACTGAGAATGATCTGGATGATAAAGGGATCGAACCAGAGACAATTAGCTGGCCAGACCGTTGCCGGACTTGGTTCTTCGGGGCTGGCAGAACCTTGGACCCTGTAACAGGGAAGTGCATTTGGACGAACGATCAAATGGACATACCAGTCAGGAAGCTTAAGCAGTATATCGAAGCAGCGTAGCAAGGGAAGTTCTTTCCAGACAGAGAGAACGACGAGCTCACAATGGCCCTCGGGAATCCTGAGCACCCTGGACGGACACGAGGCACACCAGGCTCCATTCTGTGCAAGGTTGGGTTTCCGGACGCAGGCGGTTACAAATCCCATGAGAGGAGGAAAAAAGTGCAGCAGACCCAAATGCAGGCGCTGCAAGCAAGGGTAGACGTGATAGAGGAACGAGAAGCAAATCGCAGCAAACGTACTGCCGAAGCCTCCCCCGAAGCTACCCCGCCATCTCAGCGCAGAAGCAGCGTGGCTTCCACCAAGCTGCTTCAGCCGGAGCATGCCTTGATGGCTCTTGCCAGCTATCCCGTGGATGCTATCACGGAGTCTCAAAATTGCCACCTTATGACGCAATGGATGAATTTGAAGGTCAAGGCGGCTGTTGGCTCTGTTTATCCTACTGAACCCGGCGCAACTTTTCACTGCCGGCTGATTCCAGAAGGATATGCTAGGTGATGGTGGATGAAATAACGGAGGGATTTGAGGACCTCCAGCTTGACCACCCTACCGGTGAAGGGGAGACTCGGCTGGGGTCTGCTCTGAAGACTCCATGCCTATGGCGGAAGGAGGTCATCAACCTTCCGAACTGGACGCCTCCGCCTCCTCCTCCTCCTCCGGCGAGTCAGGGCACTCCGCCTCCTCCACCGCCTCCTCCTCCGGCGAGTGACGATCAGGGCCCTCGGCCGGCTCCTTCTCCGGCGCGTGGCGGCACTCCGCCTCCTTCTCCGCCTGCGCCGACGCGCCCGAGCAGCCAGCTGTTGGGGAACGTTGCAGAAAACAAAAATTTTCCTACTCGTTTCACCAAGATCATCTAGGAGTTCATCTAGCAATGAGTCATCGGATGCATCTACATACCTTTGTAGATGGCGCACGGAAGCGTTCAAAAGAACGGTGATGATGTAGTCGTACTCGACGTGATCGAAATCACCGATGACCAGCGCCGAACGGACGGCACCTCCGCGTTCAACACACGTACGGGACGGGAGACGTCTCCTCCTTCTTGATCGAGCAAGGGGGAAGGAGAGGTTGATGAAGATCCAGCAGCACGACGGCGTGGTGGTGGATGCAGGGCGTCACAGAAGCAGGGCTTCGCCAAGACTACGAGGGAGAGACGTAACGGGGGGAGATGGAGGCGCCAGGGGCTAGTGTAAAATCCCTCCTCTCCCCCCCACTATATATAGGGGTGCCAGGGGGGTTGGTGCGCAGCCTAGGAGATCTGATCTCCTAGGTGCGGCGGCCAGGGGAGGGTTTCCCTCCACCCCAAGGCACCTCGGGGTGCCTTCCACCACTTGGACTCCTCCTTTGTGGAAACCCTAGGCGCATGGGCCTATAGGGGCTGGCGCCCCAGCCCACTATGGGCTGGGTTCCCTCCTATTTCAGCCCATGGGGCCCTCCGGGATAGGTGGCCCCACCCGGTGGGCCCACGGGACCCCTCTGGTGGTCCCGGTACAATATCGATAACCCCGAAACTCGTCCCGATGCCCGAAACAGCACTTCCTATATATAATTCTTTACCTCCGGACCATTCCGGAACTCCTCGTGACGTCCGGGATCTCATCCGGGACTCCGAACAACATTCGGGTTACTGCATATACATATCTTCACAACCCTAGCGTCACCGAACCTTAAGTGTGTAGACCCTACGGGTTCGGGAGACAAGCAGACATGACCGAGACGACTCTCAGGTCAATAACCAACAGCGGGATCTGGATACCCATGTTGGCTCCCACATGCTCCACGATGATCTCATCGGATGAACCACGATGTCGAGGATTCAATCAACCCCGTATGCAATTCCCTTTGTCAATCGATATGTTACTTGCCCGAGATTCGATCGTCGGTATCCCAATACCTCGTTCAATCTCGTTACCGGCAAGTCACTTTACTCGTACCGTAATGCATGATCCCGTGACCAGACACTTGGTCACTTTGAGCTCATTATGATGATGCATTACCGAGTGGGCCCAGTGATACCTCTCCGTCATACGGAGTGACAAATCCCAGTCTTGATCCATGTCAACCCAACAGACACTTTCGGAGATACCCGTAGTATACCCTTTATAGTCACCCAGTTACGTTGTGACGTTTGGTATACCCAAAGCACTCCTACGGTATCCGGGAGTTACACGATCTCATGGTCTAAGGAAAAGATACTATGACATTGGAAAACTCTAGCAAACGAACTATACGATCTTGTGCTATGTTTAGGATTGGGTCTAGTCCATCACATCATTCTCCTAATGATGTGATCTCGTTATCAATGACATCCAATGTCCATAGTCAGGAAACCATGACTATCTGTTGATCAACGAGCTAGTCAACTAGAGGCTTACTAGGGACATGTAGGTGTCTGTTATTCACACATGTATTACGATTTCCGGATAATACAATTATAGCATGAATAAAGACAATTATCATGAACAAGGAAATATAATAATAATGCTTTTATTATTGCCTCTAGGGCATATTTCCAACAGTCTCCCACTTGCACTAGAGTCAATAATCTAGTTACATTGTGATGAATCGAACACCCATGGAATTCTGGTGTTGATCATGTTTTGCCCTAGGGAGAGGTTTAGTCAACGGATCTGCTACATTCAGGTCCGTATGTACTTTACAAATCTCTATGTCTCCATCTTGAACATTTTCACGGATGGAGTTGAAGCGACGCTTGATGTGCCTTGTCTTCTTGTGAAACCTGGGCTCCTTGGCAAGTGCAATAGCTCTAGTGTTGTCACAGAAGAGCTTGATCGGCCCCGACGCATTGGGTATGACTCCTAGGTCAGTGATGAACTCCTTCACCCATATTGCTTCATGTGCTGCCTCCGAGGCTGCCATGTACTCCGCTTCACATGTAGATCCCGCCACGACGCTTTGCTTGCAACTGCACCAGCTTACTGCCCCACCATTCAAAATATACACGTATCCGGTTTGTGACTTTGAGTCATCCAGATCTGTGTCGAAGCTAGCGTCGACGTAACCCTTTACGACGAGCTCTTCATCACCTCCATAAACGAGAAACATTTCCTTAGTCCTTTTCAGGTACTTCAGGATATTCTTGACCGCTGTCCAGTGTTCCTTGCCGGGATTACTTTGGTACCTTCCTACCAAACTTATGGCAAGGTTTACATCAGGTCTGGTACACAGCATGGCATACATAATAGAACCTATGGCTGAGGCATAGGGGATGACACTCATCTCTTCTATTTCTTCTGCCGTGGTCGGACATTGAGCTGAGCTCAATTTCATACCTTGCAACACAGGCAAGAACCCCTTCTTAGACTGATCCATATTGAACTTCTTCAATATCTTATCAAGGTATGTGCTTTGTGAAAGACCTATGAGGCGTCTCGATCTATCTCTATAGATTTTGATGCCTAATATATAAGCAGCTTCTCCAAGGTCCTTCATTGAAAAACTCTTATTCAAGTAGGCCTTGATGTTGTCCAAGAGTTCTATATCATTTCCCATCAAAAGTATGTCATCTACATATAATATGAGAAATGCTACAGAGCTCCCACTCACTTTCTTGTAAACGCAGGCTTCTCCATAAGTTTGCGTGAACCCAAACGCTTTGATCATCTCATCAAAGCGAATGTTCCAACTCCGAGATGCTTGCACCAGCCCATAAATAGAACGTTGGAGCTTGCACACCTTGTCAGCATTCTTAGGATCGACAAAACCTTCCGGCTGCACCATATACAATTCTTCCTTAAGGAAACCATTAAGGAATGCCGTTTTGATGTCCATTTTCCATATTTCATAATCATAGAATGCGGCAATCGCTAACAAGATTCAGACGGACTTCAGCTTCGCTACCGGTGAGAAAGTCTCATCGTAGTCAACCCCTTGAACTTGTCGATAACCCTTAGCGACAAGCCGAGCTTTATAGATGGTCACATTACCATCCGCGTCTGTCTTCTTCTTAAAGATCCATTTATTTTCTATGGCTCGCCGTTCAACGGGCAAGTCAGTCAAAGTCCATACTTCTTTTCATACATGGATCCTATCTCGGATTTCATGGCTTCCAGCCATTTTTCGGAATCCGGGCCCGCCATCGCTTCTTCATAGTTCGAAGGTTCACCGTTGTCCAACAACATGATTTCCATGACAGGGTTGCCGTACCACTCTGGTGCGGAACGTGTCCTTGTGGACCTTCGAATTTCAGTAGGAGCTTGATCAGAAGTATCTTGATCATTATCATTAACTTCCTCTCTAGTCGGTGCTGGCACCTCAGGAACATTTTCTTGAGTTGCGCCATTTTCCGGTTCAAGAGGTAATACTTCATCAAGCTCTACTTTCCTCCCACTTACTTCTTTCGAGAGAAACTCTTTCTCTAGAAAGGACCCATTCTTGGCAACAAAGATCTTGCCTTCGGATCTGAGGTAGAAGGTGTACCCAATAGTTTCTTTTGGGTATCCTATGAAGACGCATTTTTCCGACTTGGGTTCGAGCTTTTCGGGTTGAAGTTTCTTGACATAAGCATCGCATCCCCAAACTTTTAGAAACGACAGCTTAGGTTTCTTCCCAAACCATAATTCATACGGTGTCGTCTCAACGGATTTCGACGGAGCCCTATTTAAAGTGAATGCGGCAGTCTCTAAAGCATAGCCCCAAAAAGATAGCGGTAAATCGGTAAGAGACATCATAGATCACCATATCTAATAGAGTGCGATTACGACGTTCGTACACACCGTTACACTGAGGTGTTACAGGTGGCGTGAGTTGTGAAACTATTCCACATTTTCTTAAGTGCGTGCCAAATTCATGACTCAAGTATTCTCCTCCACGATCTGATCGTAGAAACTTGATTTTCCTGTCACGTTGATTTTCAACCTCACTCTGAAATTCCTTGAACTTTTCAAAGGTTTCAGACTTGTGTTTCATTAAGTAGATATACCCATACCTACTTAAATCATCAGTGAGGGTGAGAACATAACGATAGCCACCGCGAGCCTCAACACTCATTGGACCGCACACATCAGTATGTATGATTTCCAATAAGTTGGTTGCTCGCTCCATTGTTCCTGAGAACGGAGTCTTGGTCATTTTACCCATGAGGCATGGTTCGCACGTGTCAAATGATTCATAATCAAGAGACTCTAAAAGTCCATCTGCATGGAGCTTCTTCATGCGTTTGACACCTATGTGACCAAGGCGGCAGTGCCACAAGTATGTGGGACTATCATTACCAACCTTACTTCTTTTGGTACTCACATTATGAACATGTGTAGCATCACGTTCGAGATTCATAAAGAATAAACCATTCACCATAGGAGCATGACCATAAAACATATCTCTCATAAAAATGGAACAACCATTATTCTCAGATTTAAAAGAGTAGCCATCTCGAATTAAACGAGATCCCAATACAATGTTCATGCTCAAAGCTGGCACTAAATAACAATTATTAAGGTTTAAAACTAATCCCGAAGGGAGATGCAGAGGCAGCGTGCCGACGGCGATCACATTGACCTTGGAACCATTCCTGGCGCGCATCGTCACCTCGTCCTTTGCCAGTTTCTGCTTATTCCGCAGCCCCTGCTTTGAGTTACAAATGTGAGCAACTGCACCGGTATCAAATACCCAGGAGCTACTACGGGCACTAGTAAGGTACACATCAATTATATGTATATCACATATACCTTTTGTTTTGCCGGCCTTCTTATCCGCTAAGTACTTAGGGCAGTTCCGCTTCCAGTGGCCGCTTCCCTTGCAATAAAAGCACTCAGTCTCGGGCTTGGGTCCATTCTTTGGCTTCTTCCCGGCAGCTTGCTTGCCAGGCGCGGCAACCTCCTTGCCGTCCTTCTTGAAGTTCTTTTTACCCTTGCCTTTCTTGAACTTAGTGGTTTTATTGACCATCGACACTTGATGCTCCTTCTTGACTTCTACCTCCGCTGATTTCAGCATTGAGAATAACTCAGGAATGGTCTTTTGCATCCCCTGCATGTTGAAGTTCATCACAAAGCTCTTGTAGCTTGGTGGAAGCGACTGGAGGATTCTGTCAATGACCGCATCATCCGGGAGATTAACTCCCAGCTGAGACAAGCGGTTATGTAACCCAGACATAGTGAGTATGTGCTCACTGACAGAACTATTTTCCTCCATCTTACAGCTGAAGAACTTATCGGAGACTTCATATCTCTCGATCCGGGCATGAGCTTGAAAAACCATTTTCAGCTCTTCGAACATCTCGTATGCTCCATGTCTCTCAAAACGTTTTTGGAGCCCCGGCTCTAAGCTGTAAAGCATGCCGCACTGAACGAGGGAGTAGTCGTCAACATGTGTCTGCCAAGCGTTCATAACGTCTTGGTTCTGTGGGATGGGAGGATCACCTAGCGGTACTTGTAGGACATAATCTTTCTTGGCAGCTATGAGGATGATCCTCAGGTTCCGGACCCAGTCCGTATAGTTGCTGCCATCGTCTTTCAGCTTGGTTTTCTCTAGGAACGCGTTGAAGTTGAGGACTACGTTGGCCATTTGATCTACAAGACATATTGTAAAATATTTTAGACTAAGTTCATGATAATTAAGTTCATCTAATCAAATTATTAATGAACTCCCACTTAGATTAGACATCCCTCTAGTCATCTAAGTATTACATGATCCGAGTTGACTAGGCCGTGTCCGATCATCACGTGAGACGGACTAGTCAACATCGGTGAACATCTTCATGTTGATCGTATCTTCTATACGACTCATGCTCGACCTTTCGGTCTTCTGTGTTCCGAGGCCATGTCTGTACATGCTAGGCTCGTCAAGTCAATCTAAGTGTTTGCATGTGTAAATCTGTCTTACACCCATTGTATGTGAATGTCTGAATAAAACACCCGATCATCACGTGATGTTTTGAAACAGCGAACTGTCGCAACGGTGCACAGTTAGGGGGAACACTTCTTGAAATTAGTATGAGGGATCATCTTATTTACTACCGTTGTTCTAAGTAAACAAGATGCAAAACATGATAAACATCACATGCAATCAATTAATAAACGTGACATGATATGGCCAATATCACATAGCTCCTTTGATCTCCATCTTGGGGCTCCATGATCATCTTGTCACCGGCTTGACACCATGATCTCCATCATCATGATCTCCATCATCGTGTCTCCATGAAGTTGCTCGCCAACTATTACTTCTACTACTATGGCTAACGCGTTTAGCAATAAAGTAAAGTAATTTACATGGCGTTCCTCGATGACACGCAGGTCATATAAAAGAATAAAGACAACTCCTATGGCTCCTGCCGGTTGTCATACTCATCGATATGCAAGTCGTGATTCCTATTACAATAGCATGAACATCTCATACATCACATATAGATCAATCATCATTCATCACAACTTTGGCCATATCATATCACAAACCACTTGCTGCAAAAACAAGTTAGACGTCCTCTAATTGTTGTTGCAAGTTTTACGTGGCTGAAATTAGGGTTCTAGCAAGAACGTCTTCTTACCTACGTTAAAGCCACAACGTGATTTGTCAACTTCTATTTACCCTTCATAAGGACCCTGTTCATCGAATCCGCTCCAACTAAAGTGGGAGAGACAGACACCCGCCAGCCACCTTTATGCAACTAGTGCATGTTAGTCGGTGGAACCGGTCTCACGTAAGCATACATGTAAGGTTGGTCCGGGCCGCTTCATCCCACAATACCGCTGAAGCAAGAAAAGACTAGTAACGGCAAGAAAGTTGACAAATCTACGCCCACAACTAATTGTGTTCCACTCGCGCAAGAAGAACTACGCATAGACCTAGCTCATGATGCCACTGTTGGGGAACGTTGCAGAAAACAAAAATTTTCCTACTCGTTTCACCAAGATCATCTAGGAGTTCATCTAGCAACGAGTCATCGGATGCATCTACATACCTTTGTAGATGGCGCACGGAAGCGTTCAAAAGAACGGTGATGATGTAGTCGTACTCGACGTGATCCAAATCACCGATGACCAGCGCCGAACGGACGACACCTCCACGTTCAACACACGTACGGGATGGGAGACGTCTCCTCCTTCTTGATCCAGCAAGAGGGGAGGAGAGGTTGATGAAGATCCAGCAGCACGACGGCGTGGTGGTGGATGCAGGGCGTCACAGAAGCAGGGCTTCGCCAAGACTACGAGGGAGAGACGTAACGGGGGGAGATGGAGGCGCCAGGGGCTGGTGTAAAATCCCTCCTCTCCCCCCACTATATATAGGGGTGCCAGGGGGGTTGGTGCGCAGCCTAGGAGATCTGATCTCCTAGGTGCGGCGTCTAGGGGAGGGTTTCCCTCCCCCCCAAGGCACCTCGGGGTGCCTTCCACCACTTGGACTCCTCCTTGGTGGAAACCCTAGGCGCATGGGCCTATAGGGGCTGGCGCCCCAGCCCACTATGGGCTGGGTTCCCTCCTATTTCAGCCCATGGGGCCCTCCGGGATAGGTGGCCCCACCCGGTGGGCCCACGGGACCCCTCCGGTGGTCCCGGTACAATACCGATAACCCCGAAACTCGTCCCCATGCCCGAAACAGCACTTCCTATATATAATTCTTTACCTCCGGACCATTCCGGAACTCCTCGTGACGTCCGGGATCTCATCCGGGACTCCGAACCACATTCGGGTTACTGCATATACATATCTTCACAACCCTAGCGTCACCGAACCTTAAGTGTGTAGACCCTACGGGTTAGGGAGACAAGCAGACATGACCGAGACGACTCTCAGGTCAATAACCAACAGCGGGATCTGGATACCCATGTTGGCTCCCACATGCTCCACGACGATCTCATCGGATGAACCACGATGTCGAGGATTCAATCAACCCCGTATGCAATTCCCTTTGTCAATCGATATGTTACTTGCCCGAGATTCGATCGTCGGTATCCCAATACCTCGTTCAATCTCGTTACCGGCAAGTCACTTTACTCGTACCGTAATGCATGATCCCGTGACCAGACACTTGGTCACTTTGAGCTCATTATGATGATGCATTGCCGAGTGGGCCCAGCGATACCTCTCCGTCATACGGAGTGACAAATCCCAGTCTTGATCCATGTCAACCCAACAGACACTTTCGGAGATACCCGTAGTCTACCTTTATAGTCACCCAGTTACGTTGTGACGTTTGGTATACCCAAAGCACTCCTACGGTATCCGGGAGTTACACGATCTCATGGTCTAAGGAAAAGATACTATGACATTGGAAAACTCTAGCAAACGAACTATACGATCTTGTGCTATGTTTAGGATTGGGTCTAGTCCATCACATCATTCACCTAATGATGTGATCTCGTTATCAATGACATCCAATGTCCATAGTCAGGAAACCATGACTATCTGTTGATCAACGAGCTAGTCAACTAGAGGCTTACTAGGGACATGTAGGTGTCTGTTATTCACACATGTATTATGATTTCTGGATAATACAATTATAGCATGAATAAAGACAATTATCATGAACAAGGAAATATAATAATAATGCTTTTATTATTGCCTCTAGGGCATATTTCCAACACCAGCCTCCTCCTTCTCCGCCTCGTCAGCAAGGGCGGAAGAGACCTGCCGCCGCTCCAGCTGCTCCGGCGCGTGGTAGTCCTTCTCCTCCGCCTCGTAAGCAAGTAAAGAAGACAACCGCTCCGTCTGCTCGGTCGGCGTCTAGCAGTACAACCAGAGGCGGGAGGACATACAGATTCGGTCCTTCTCTGAAGACTCCACAGAAGTTACCATATGAGAGGACCCCGGAGGAGAACGCCGAGATCGCGCGAACCGAAGTGGATTACTGGTTTCAAGGGTTGAGAGCAAAGAAACATCCACCTCCGGAGGAGAAGGTAGATCCGGTGAAAGTGAAGTGCACTCTGGCTGCCCTGGCAAAACCACCCAAGTCTCTGCCGAAAGTCAACTATGAGCGCATTATTGCAAAGACATGGGCCGAAGCGGAGCGGTCGGGAAGTACAGTCAGTGATCAAAGGCTGAAAGAATGATGAGCAGCTGGGAAACAAATTGCCCAGCTCGGCGAACAAGCGAAGCAATCGTGCCCCCCCCCTCAAGGTGCCTAGCGACATCGTCGATCTGAGGATGGTGCCCGGTTATGGCAATGTTGACGATTACCTGCTCGACGATGTACATTATGATCCCATGGAGGTGCAGATACACAGATACGAGTACGGGAAGCCTCTCGTCAAAGATGAAAAATCTTTAACAACGATGATGCGAAGATTACATGATTGGTAATTGAAAATCTGCAGAGAGTCTGGGGGGAGGAGTACTTTGTATGCGAGAGTTAAACCGGAGCATGACCTCGTTGGAATTGAACTGTTGCCTATTCCATTTGAGGAGTTCTATCAGTTTTTCAATCAATTGGCCCTCGATAAAACAACGATCACCTGCTACTATCTGTAAGTACTACTACTTCTGTCATTAAGTCTCTCTATATAGCTATCTCTTTCATTGCATGTATTTATAATTATCCTCACTATATTATGCAGAATGAAGATCGCCGAATTGAAGAAAAGACAAATCAGTGATATTGGGTTCGTTAACACATATCTCATAGATGCAACTGAGGTTCAACATCGTCCCGGAGATACCGAGGCCAACTTGCTACGATCATTCAAAAAAAATGAAAACAAAGATATAATACTCTTTCCTTACAACTTCAAGTGAGTGTTACTGTCTTGTGCATATTCGGTTTCCCTTATATATTAGTCCGGGTTATAGTAATGTAATTGATGAGTTATGCATGCATGTGCAGTTTCCACTATATTCTCCTAGAGATTAGGCTTGAGCAGGGAGTAGTAACCGTCTTGGACTCTAAACGAAAAGATCCCCAGGAGTATGCGGACATGACTGAAATCCTCAAGAAGTAAGTTAAATCGATCATTATCCACCATATCAGCAACTTTGTTCATTTCCTGATATCAAGTAATTGTTTTCTTTGTCCGGCAGGGTTTGGAGAAAATTCTCCATAAAAGTTCCGGGACTGCCGAAGGAGCTGGAATTTAGACACCCGAAAGTAAGTACTATAGTAGCATGTTCCGTGCATCTCCTAGTGATTCAAGCGCTAGTTTCATCAATACCATTTAGCATTCTTGCTTATCAGTTTGATTGACCTCTATTTCTTGTAAAGTGGTTGTGGCAGGAAAAAGGGAATGATTTCTGTGGATACTACGTCTGCGAGTCCATCCGCCACACGACCTGTGAGCGGGGCGGGTACTCTGACGAACAATATGAAGTACGCAAATAACAACATTCACAATTTTATTTTATTACCATCATTTGTATTGAGTTTCATTCATTCATATATATATGTATTGACCCCCTTCTTCAAATTAGATGTTTCGGAAGCGGGATGAACTCCTAGCACCAGCTCGCATGTGAGCAATTCAAGAGGAATTGGCAGCATTCTTTCTTGACCAAGTGATCGCTGAAGACGGAGAATACTATGTGTACCATGAGTCCGTATGATTATATTTGTAAGAGATAATTATTGTATATATGTAGCCGGTAGTGTCGGATAGATATACGAGAACTTGTTGTTCGATCAATCTCTCGGAGAAGGAGAGGTGGTCGATATCACTTCTCTCTGTATGCATATATGTTCATGACGATCTTCTTTTTCCTTCGTTTGCTTACTAGCTAACTAGCGTGTCTAGTCCTCTCTATACGTATGTATAGTACGTAGCGTCGACCAAGCACGGACATAAGAGAGGACACTTCTCTCTATTAATTATAGCTAGCTAACACAATATATGAAACACCTAAATTAACCCCCCAAAACCCCCAACCCCCCCCCCCCTTTCAAAAAAAAACAAAAACCCCAGC
Organism: Triticum urartu; assembly: GCF_003073215.2. Lineage (NCBI taxonomy): Eukaryota > Viridiplantae > Streptophyta > Magnoliopsida > Poales > Poaceae > Triticum > Triticum urartu. The sequence continues at coordinate 4,838,929 of NC_053028.1, read as the reverse complement.
CACAGAAATGCTGACGCGTGGATGCCTATTGGTCCCGGTTGGTGCCACCAACCGGGACCAAAGGGTCTCCTGCCTGGGCTCCGCGCACAGGCCACGTGGAGGCCCATCAGTCCCGGTTCTAGATTGAACCGGGACTAAAGGTACAGGGCATTAGTACCGACACTTTAGTCCCGGTTCAGGAACCGGGACTAAAGGCCCTTACGAACCGGGACAACATGCCCTTTTTCTACCAGTGCATAGACCCTTCGTCCACCCGAGCTCGCTCCGTTCTTTCCCTTTCCCCTCTCCTCTCTGTTCTTTTCCCTCTTCCTCTCAAGCTCATCACACATTTTTCCCAAAATTTGTCAAGATTTGAAGGCCCCCATCCATTCAAATAATCACAAAGGTTAGCAACTTTGTCCTTTCATCTCTCATTGCTAGATTAGCTCGTGCAATGCTTTATATAGTGATTGATTTTTGAGTTTAGTAATTTGGGGGGAATTATATATATGTGCTAGTATTTGATTTATATGCAATCTGAGGTCAAAAATAACACTTAGTTTGCATACGTAGGTGTGGTTTACTTAGTACATTCTAAATCTCCGTCGTAACCACCGTCGATTGCTCGCAACGTCCCGTCGCCGGCACCACCTTGTGGTGAGCCTCTTGTTCATGAAGTTTTATATAAAAAATTGATGTTTGTGTGATTTGGATATATAGTTACTCGTATAATTATCTTACCCATACGTTGTTTGTTATACATAGTGCCATGGTTTTGATATCCGTCCCCGTCGGCCCTCGTCCGGGTTATGATTCAGATGTGGTATATTCTCTTTTAAAACTATTCATTGCATTTCGTGTTTATGACAAATTATGCCCATCAAGTTGACATAGATATTTGTATGTAGGAGGTAGTTGAACCGGAAATTCCAACCGACCCTATTGTCGAGAGGTTAAATTTAGTTGAAAGAGAAAACGAGGATTTGAAGGAAAAATTGAAAAGAATTGAGGGGGAGAAGATGGAATTGGAGTTGCATGTTGCCGATGTCGTCGATGATCACAAGATTAAGATGGAGAAAATGCGCTTGAAGATTAGAAAGATTAAAAAATATGCCATTCATAGTGAGGCTTGGTATCATTATGCTGTTGGATAAAATTGTTACCTTAGTTGCGATCTTGATCGCATTTGTTGTTGCATTTAAATTCTTTAGCTAGAGAGTTATTTGTTTGTTGCATTAAAGTGTTGTATGATCTTTATGTATGAACTTTATGTATTGTATTAATTTGGTGTTTTCGGTGCTGTGTATTGAAGATGAGCCGGCAATGGATGTACGATGACCGATGCTGTCCCGAGTTCATTAATGACGTGCGTACTTTTCTACTTGCGGCTGAGGCAAACAAGCGGGCAGATGGTTTTATGCCTTGTCCATGTGCTGGCTGTATGAATGGTCACAATTACTCTACGTCAAGAACCATTCACGTCCACCTGTTTGAGTCCGGTTTCATGCCCCACTATAATGTTTGGACCAAGCATGGAGAAAGAGGGGTTATGATGGAAGACAATGAAGAAGAAGAGGACGACGACAGCTATCCTAGCCATGGGTTCCCTGAATACGATGATACAACAATGAGGGAAGAAGCTGAGCCGGTAATGCGGGAAGAAGCTGAGCCGGCAATGCGGGAAGAAGCTGAAGAAGAGGCATCAGATGAGCCCGTTGATGATCTAGGTTGGGCCATTGCCGATGCAAAGAGAAACTGCGCAAGTGATTTGGAGAAGAAGAAGTTGCAGCGCATGTTAGAGGATCACAAAAAGTTGTTGTACCCGAATTGCGTAGGTGACAAGAAAAAGCTGGGCACCACACTGGAATTGCTACAATGGAAGGCAGAGAATGGTGTATCTGACAAGGGATTTGGAAAGTTGCTGGTAATGATAAAGAATATGCTTCCAAAGGACAACGAATTGCCCGAGAGTACGTACGAAGCAAAGAAGGCTGTCTGCCCTCTAGGGCTAGAGGTGCAGAAGATACATGCATGCCCTAATGATTGCATCCTCTACCGCGGTGAGTACAAGGATTTGAACGCTTGCCCAGTATGCGGTGCATTGCGCTATAAGATCAGCCGCGATGACCCTGGTGATGTCGAGGGCGAGTGCCCCAGGAAGAAGATTCCTGCCAAGGTGATGTGGTATGCTCCTATAATACGACGGTTGAAATGTTTGTTCCAAAACAAAGAGCATGCCAAGGCGATGCGATGGCACATAGAAGACCGTAAGAAAGATGGAAAGTTGAGAGTACCCGCTGACGGGTCGTAGTGGAGAAAAATCGAAAGAAAGTATGGGAAGGAGTTTACAGATGACGCAAGGAACGTATGGTTTGGTCTAAGCGCAGATGGCATTAATCCTTTTGGGGAGCAGAGCAGCAACCATAGCACCTGGCCTGTGACTCTATGTTTGTATAACCTTCCTCCTTGGTTGTGCATGAAGCGGAAGTTCATTATGATGCCAGTGCTCATCCAAGGCCCTATGCAACCCGACAACGACATTGATGTGTACCTAAGGCCATTAGTTGAAGAACTCTTACAACTGTGGAATGGAACAGGTGTACGTGCGTGGGATGAGCACATGGGGGGAAGAACTTGACCTAAAGGCGTTGCTGTTCGTGACCATCAATGATTGGCCTGCTCTCAGTAACCTTTCGGGACAGACAAACAAGGGATACCTCGCATGCACGCACTGTTTGGACGATATCGACAGTATATATATGGCTAATTGTAAGAAGAATGTGTACCTAGGACATCGTCGATTTCTTCCGAGCAGGCATCCCGTAAGAAAGAAAGGCAATCATTTCAAAGGTGAGGCGGATCACCGGACGAAGCCTCGCCACCATACTGGTGCTGATGTACATGATATGGTCAAGGATTTGAAGGTGGTCTTTGGAAAGGGTCCTGGTGGACAACCTGTTCCGAATGACGCTGACGGATGCGCACCCATGTGGAAGAAGAAATATATATTTTGGGACCTGCCCTATTGGAAAGACCTAGAGGTCCGCTCCGCAATCGACGTGATGCACGTGACAAAGAATCTTTGTGTGACCTTGCTTGGCTTCTTGGGCGTGTATGGGAAGACAAAAGATACACCTGAGGCACGGGAGGACCAGCAACGTATGCACGGAAAAGACGGCATACATCAGGGTCATGCAAGCTACGCTCTTACCAAAGAAGAGAAGGAAATCTTCTTTGAATGCCTGCTCAGTATTAAGGTACCGTCTGGCTTCTCGTCGAATATAAAGGGAATAATAAACATGGCAGAGAAAAAGTTCTAGAACCTAAAGTTTCATGACTGCCACGTGATTATGACGCAACTGCTTCCGATTGCATTGAGGGGGCTTCTACCGGAAAACTTTCGATTAGCCATTGTGAAGCTATGTGCATTCCTCAATGCAATCTCTCAGAAGGTAATCGATCCAAAAATCATACCAAGGTTAGAGAATGATTTGGTGCAATGTCTTGTCAGTTTCGAGTTGGTGTTCCTACCATCCTTCTTCAACATCATGACGCACATCCTAGTTCACCTATGTGAAGAGATTAACGTTTTGTGTCCTGTATTTCTACACAATATGTTCCCCTTTGAGAGGTTCATGGGAGTCTTAAAGAAATATGTTCATAACCGTGCTAGGCCAGAAGGAAGCATCTCCAAGGGCCATGAAAATGAGGAGGTCATTGAGTTTTGTATTGACATTATTCCTGACCTTAAGTCGATTGGTGTTCCTGAATCGCGGCATAAGGGTAGACTGGATGGAAAAGGCACGCTAGGAGGGGAACAAATAATATGTATGGACGGACATTCTCTCACTGAAGCACACTACACAGTTCTACAGAATTCCGCCTTGGTGGCTCCGTATATGGATGAACACAATAATTTGCTATGCTCCAAACACCCGGAGTGGTCTGATGACTGGATTACACGTGAACAAACCAGGAGTTTCGCCAGCTGGTTGCAGACACGTACCATGCATGACGCCTCTATTGAACATGACATGTACTTGCTGTCCCAGTTACCATCTTCGAATATGATGACTTTCAAAGGGTACGAGATAAATGGTAATACATTTTACACGATCACCCAAGATAAGAAGAGCACCAACCAAAACAATGGTGTCCGCTTTGATGCAGAAACCAAGACGGGAAAGGAAACATATTATGGTTATATACAGGACATATGGGAACTTGACTATCGACGTGGTTTGAAGGTCCCTTTGTTTCGGTGTAAATGGGTCAATATGACACGAGGCGGGGTAACGGAAGACCTGCATACAGAATGACAACAGTGGATCTCAACAATCTTGCGTATGCAGATGAACCATTCGTCCTAGCCAATGATGTGGCACAGGTTTTCTATGTGAAGGACATGTCTACCAAGACGAGAAAAATAAAAGATAAGGAAGCGAATGCATTGTACGATGAGCCAAAGCGGCACATAGTTCTTTCTGGGAAGAGAAACATCGTGGGAGTGGATGACAAGACAGACATGTCAGGAGATTATGGAAAGTTTGATGAAATTGCTCCATTCATAGTGAATATTGACCCGAGCATCCAGTTAAATGATGAAGATTTTCCATGGCTACGGCACAAAGGGACACACGCGAAGAAAAAGTTTCACACCCAAAGATCTGGGATGTGATCGGCTTCACTATCATCACTTTCTTCTGTGTTTCACACCCAGGAGGGAATCTCTGTAATAGTTAGGGTAGCTAGTTATGTGTTTTGGCATTTGAAACGCGAAGAAATTTTATGTGCAAGCAAATTCTTTCATGCATTTACTGATTTTTTCAGCTAAATGACCCTGAAATTGAAAAGCATTTCAAATGAACTCAGAAAAGGTTGAAAGTTGGCATGGTATCATAATTTCACCCACATAGCATGTGCAAAAAAGTAGAGAGGGTTACCGCAAAAACTGGATGCACTTCATGTACAAAATGGACAATCTCTTTCGAAGTATCAGGGTTTCGGACGAAAACTCATCCGTTACAAAGGCATTTCATTTTTTAAATAACCTAAGCATTACCAAATTGAATATAATGATAAAACACACTAATATTAAACATAAGAAAAAAGAATCACTGAAAAATCTATTTTCAAAGTTAAGTTATTCACAAACTAGTGATTCACACAAATTTCAAATAATTCAAAATTTAAACTATTCAAATTTGTAAACTACTGGTACTAACAGAAAGTTTGTAATTTTTTGTACCTAAAGCAAAAATATTCACAAACAAACTCTAAATAGAGCAAAAAACAACTCTAAAATAAATAAAACAAAAATAAATAAAGCAAAAAAAAGAAAAAATATGCCCACCTACTGGGCCACAGCGGCCTGCATACGACTAGAAACCCAAATTCTAGTTGGGCCAGGATACAGGCCCGCTAGCCCAGTAGGCCCAACAGGGCATCGCAGAAGAGGTAGGCCCAGAAGGCCTACTTAAGAGAGGAGCTCGAGACAGCAGCGACGGCGGGGCTTATAAGCAGGTGCGAGTGCCCCTCGGCTAGCGAGGTGGGACTAAACTTTTGCGCCCCTCGCCTGGCAGCGCATACCCTTTAGTACCGGGTCATGGCTCCAACCGGTACTAACGGGGGGTCTTTAGTACCGGTTGGAGCCACCACCCGGTACTAAAGGGGTGCCGTTCCTGCCGCTTGGCCTGGCTAAAACAGACCTTTAGTACCGGTTGGTGGCTCCACCCAGTACTAAAGGTTGTTCTATATAAGAAAACACTTCAGAAAAAATTGTCAGTTTCTCATCTCTCTCTGCTTCTTTCTCCTCTACCCCGTCGCCGCCGCCCCTCGTCGCCGCCCCCGTCGCCGTCCGTCGCCATCCCCGTCGCCGTCCGTCACCGTCGCTGTCCCCGTCCCCGTCCCCGTCGCCGCGCCGCGCCCCGTCCTCCCGTCGTCCCCGCCCGGCCTGTCCCCGTCCCCGTCGTCGCCGCCCCGTCCCTGTCGTCGCCGCCCCGTCTCCGTCCCCGTCCCTGTCCCCGTCGCCGCCCACCGTCGTCGCGCCTCGCCGGTGAGCTGTGCCTCGGCCGCCAACCACACACACACACACATTGTTATAGAATTGTTAGCAATCTTTCTGTTTTTTAGTTATAATATTATTAGAAATGTTATTTTTAGTTATAGAAATGTTAGTTATATAGAAATGTTAGTTATATAGAAATGTTAGTTATATAGAAATATTAGAGATGTTAGTTATATAGAAATGTTTTTTAGTTACAGAAATATTAGAAATGTTAGTTTTAGTTATAGAAATATTAAAAATGTTAGTTTTAGTTATAAAATTTAGAATGTGCATATATGAAATCACAATCCATCATTTAAAAAATGTTACTTTACTTTTGCGGTATATAGTATTTGTTGTCGACGATGCCCGGCCCGCATCCTCGCCGTCGACCCGTTCGCGACGACGTCCTACTTCAGAGGACCCATGTCCGGGACTGGGCTCCGCCGGGCTGGCACTGGGAGGTGCTACCTTCAGGGGCGCGACGCTTGGTGAGGAACCCGGCCCGGGTCCTGTCGTCAACCCTCATCTCCTTTGGTGGCGTTCGCGTGGGCCACTTTCGGTGCGGAGGGAGCCGGCCCCGCCGGAGGTGGTACGTCGCTGTGTCAGGGGGGAGGACGAGCATGTCCATCGCTACATGGCTGCTATGGACGTCAGGTTCTCCAATACCTGGCATGTTCTTTTGGGAGATCACTCGAGCTATGATCCAGTGATGGTTCTTTCTCTTTGGGTGTCCACTGCCCGCACCTCAGGAACCGCGAGTGGCCTAGATTACTCTATAGTATTCGATCTTTATTAGCTTGCTAGCTAGCTAGCTAGTGATGTATTCAATATTATATCTATTATTCGAGACGATGTATTCGAGATTATATCTATTATTCGAGACGATGTATTCGAGATTATATCTATTATTCAAGACGACGTATTCGAGATTATATTCGATGATGCTTATTATGTACTATGATTGATTTAGTTTTTCCTTATTAATTGATTGCATCCATGCATTGTAATTTGAATATATTTCTTTTGGATTAGTTAAACAAAACCTATGGCGGACAATACCGGCAGAGAGGGAGAAGAGGCCCTGTTCAATATCATACGCAATCCTCGCAGGCCAGATGATGATTAGAATGAAGAAGATTATGACGGCTTCAAATATCTAAACAACACCGGGGAGGGTGATATGATATTCGATCGCGATGACCGAATTGATGAAGTCATGAACTATGAACATGACGAAGAAAATGTTGATCTTGAAACAACAAAGACCGGCGAGGTATATATATTTATATAAGCAGGCATCTGGTGATCATCACATGTTTTAAATGACTTGAAGATATATTAACGAATCGATCTTTCTTCTTTTAGCCATCCGGATCGAGCAAATCTTCAGGCAACAGGAAACGTGGCCCAAACAAAAAGTTGAAGGAGGGCGTAAAGTACAATATCGAGGCCATCAGACCTAATGGCGAACCATTAGCGCCTAAGAAGATTGCGGACAAGTTCATGCGTCAGTGCGGAGTTCTTGTGAAGGACCAACTCCCGATCTCCCTTCAAGAATGGAGAGAGCCAGCAAAGCCACGTCCAGGAGTTACTTTTGTCGACGACAGACAAAAACTTCTGCTTTGGGAAACGCTCATGGAACATTTCACCCTACCAGATCATTTCACAGATGCAGATGTGGAGAAAGTCAAGGACGCTGCTCTTAGGAAGATGGCGGTTGCATTCAAGAACCACAAGATTCGTGAATGGGCCAAGTACGTCAACGGAGGAAGGAAGACTCCAGTATTCGAGGGAACACTAGAGAAGCAAAGTGCTCATTGGGACGATTTCGTGAAATTCAAGGATTCGGAATTATCTAAGGAACGGTCGGGAATAAACAACGCCAATGCTGCAAAAAAAAGGATAAGTTCCATAAGCTGGTGCCAGGTGGCTATGCGGTGGGAATGCCTAAGTGGGATAAGTCTGAGAAAGAGATGCTGGATGCAGGTGTCACTCCAGAAACATTGAGCTGGCCCCCAGGTGCAAGACTTGGTTCTATGCGCATGGGGGGAGTTGGACCCGAAGACAGACAAAGTTTCGAAGAAGGCATGTCTGGACGGAGCCGAAGATAAGCTACTTGTTGCAATATAAGAGGCTCGATCGGGGTTGTTCGAGCCCAACAGAGAGAATGACGAGCTTACGCGTGCCCTGGGAAATCCTGAACACCCGGGAAGAACACGAGGCATGGGCGCTATTCTGTGGTATGAGGGGTTTTCGGACTGGAACGCCGACTACAGAACCCGTGCGAGAAAGAAGATTGCGGAGGAGAAGAAGAGGAAGATGGAGGAGGAGCAGAGGAAGCTAGACTATGAACACCTTCAAGGCCTAGAATCAGCGCACGCGGACTTGGCAGTCAAATTCCAGCGGCAGCAGGAGCAGATCGACTCACTTAGCCAGCAAAGGGGGTCTCAGCAGCTAGCGGATGATCCACCATTGGATAGCACCGTCCCATCCATGCCGAGAAGCAGCGTGGCTTCCGCCCCGGGCGACGCATTGCTGGATAGCTACCCAGTGGATGACATCATGGAGAACACTAACTGCGAGCTACACTTCAAAATGAAGAACATATCCATGAAGGTGGCGGACGCCCTTGCTTTTACAAATCCCCCCGAGGCAACCTTCCATTGCAACCCGATTCCAGCGGGCTATGCTTGTGTCTTGGTTGATGAGGTGGTGGACCAATATTCAGGGCTAGAGCTTGACATTCCTGGAGGTGACAATGAGCACACACTAGGAGAGGCCAACCATCGTATCATCCTATGGAGAAAGGATTGCATCATCTTTCGAAGGCCACCGACATCGCGTCATCCGACTCCTCGTCGCAATCCACCACCGAGTCAGCAGATTCCCGCTCCTCCAAGTCCACCAACGCGTCAGGCCACTCCTCCTCCATGTCCGGCACAGCTACAGGCCACTCCTCCTCCTCCAAGTTCGGCAAAGCGTCAGGCCACTCCTCCTCCAAGTCCGGCACAACTTCAGGCCACTCCTCCTCCAAGTACGGCACAGCTTCAGGCCACTCCTCCTCCTCCAACTCAGCCACGTCAGCCGTCTTCGTCGCCTCAGCAATCACGGAAGAGAGCCGCCTCAGCTATGGTGCGTAGCGGTACAAGTCGAGGTAGTACTGGAGGTACAGGCGGAGGCAAGAGATTTCAATATGGTCCAAGCCTCGCGCCTCTTCCGCAGAGGCCTTACGACAAGTCAGAGGAGGAAAACGTAGCCATATCAAAGGCCGAGGTGAAAGCCCATTTTGCACCGAAACCGCCACCGCCGCCAAGGGAGAAAGTGCCTGTGGAAAAGATTGACCACTTCATTCGTATGGCTAGAGCACCAGCTCCCAAGCCTGTAGACACAGACTATGAGCGCCACATCAAGAAGTTAAATTGAGCACGTCTACAGAAAGAGGCGAGCTCGAGCTTGAGCAAATCAGCTGGCAAAAGGAGCGGTAAAATCGTTCCCCAGCTGGGAGAACAGGCGGCACAATCAATCCCCCCGCTTGTTGTGCCAACAACACATGAGAGTAGGCGCGCCCAATATTATTGTGGGCAAACCGTTAACGTTCCCGGGGTGGGCGATGTGGTAATAACCGAGGAGCATATTACGCAGGCTGAATCGATCGGGATCACTGTTGGACAACTCCTCGATATCGAGCCCATGTCTCCGACTGGAGAGGAGGAAATAAAACAGAAATATGCCCGGGGCCAACCTTTGGTCGAGCCAGAGGAGGTCCATAAGCTCCCAATGAGAATGTATGAATTGCATCAATGGTACATGGACATTAATTCACACACACACACACACACACACACATATATATATATATATATATATGAATTGCATCAATGGTATATATGTGTGAACTAATTAATGGTGATTGTGAGAAATTCGATGATATATATTTATATATATTATGATCGGTTCTACTAGAAATTCTATTTATATATATGCATAACGTGTACAATATGTAGTATCGTAAAATACTAGCAAACAAAAAATAATTAAATGGAAAACACAAAATTAAATGAAAAAGAAATCATAAACCCACCCCCCCAACCTTTTAATACCAGTTGGTGACACCAACCGGTACTAAAGGGCTCCCTGCCCCCGAAGCTGGCTCGTGCCACATGGTTGCCCTTTAGCACCGGTTCGTGTTGAACCCATACTAAAGGGGGGGGGGCCTTTAGTGCCTACATTTTAGCGCCGGTTACCAAACCGGCACTAAAGGGCCTTACGAACCGGTGCTATTGCCCGGTTCTGCACTAGTGTGGGGTCTCAAGAACGAAGGTCAATATCTACCCTTCGATGTTGTCACCAATGTGCTCAAGGGCATGCATGTGATTGTTACTAGCAAATGATATTTGGATCTATGCTATTCTCTTGCTTAATTTGTAAGGTCGAATACTTCTCCATCTTCAGCAATACAACACATCCTAACCATCGCGTTCTAGCTAGTTTATGTTTTGTTGGATGATGATACTTTGTTTCCTTCAATTATCAATAAAAGTAATGCAACATAATGCAATGGCTCGTTTGGACGGAAAAGAAAAAATGCCTACCACTTTTGAGTGGTTGTGCAAGCCAGCTGCATTCGATGAGAGGAGACGTCCCCATCGACGACGAGGTGCCTACGGTGACTTCGTAAATTTCAAGATGATATGCTGACTCTGTCTTTCGGAGGTGCTCATAGGGGTAGGGTGTGCATGTGTGCATTCATAGAGGTGAGTGTATGCGTGTGTATATGAGCACTTGCGTCTGTACTGTGTTAAAAAAAGTATCGGTCGTGTTATTATAAATGCTCTGGCTAATCCTGTTGATGGAGAAGCAAAAACTATAGCTTTGGATTCTCGCTTAATCTGATCTCCTTCTTAAAGTATGATTTTCAGGCGTTTTGTATATGAACCTCTTCAAATAGGGTAATTGCTATCAATTTGGAGTTATGAATCTAAGATTTCAATATATATTACACGCATACAAAACAAATCCAAAATAGTGAAAAAATGATATTTCGTACTTTTCTTATTTCATATCTTCAAGGCAAATCGACCCAATTCAGTCCCTGGTGAAGTTATGAAACTTTTTTTCTAATATAAAAAATAAAGAACCCCTGCAAAAAAAAGAACTCTATTACTGAACTATAGAGATGAATTTTTTTGCTTTCTCGGAAACAAGTGAGTCATTCACAACCACCGATGAATGATTCCTTGAAGAGTTAAGGATTAGTAGTTCTTTTACAACATCAATTTCAAAAAAGAATGGATTTGATTTTATACATACGGAAGGAAGGTAATCAAAAAAGAGAGAAGGCGAGTTCTTTTTTTATCACTTAGGAGCCATGCGAGATGAAAGTCACATGCACGGTTTTGCATCACAGAAAGAAGCGGGGATCCTCTTTTCGACTCTACCCCCACTCCAGTAATATATAATGGTGTTTCGGTATTTACCTTTGTCGTAGGAGACAAATTCTGCACCTATTTTATATTTACTATTGCACTTCTCCTATTTTTCACAGTCACTCGGTCTTGTTGTGGTCTTGAATCTAGAAGATTTGTATCCTCAGTATTGCCTTTTATGGATTTGTTTTCATTGTTATACATAATTCTTTGCCTCTATAATGCATTGTATTCTCTAGAGTTATATTAGTACCTAAAATAATTACAATTAATTTATTAATGTTTAATTGAGTACTTCAATTTTATCCTTGCATGGTTGTTGCAATACTTTTATTTATTCCTCAAGCTTCTGTTTTGAGGAGCACAAACATTCAACATGCAGTATAGCACGATAGGGCGTTTGCTCCAGAAGGATTATCGTTGTCTGTTCTATCTAAGTTGCTTGCTCCTATCACATATGTAAATCTAATGCTTCACGCCTGTGCTATTTACTGTTCTAGTGTTGTGTCCCTTTTGAGAAAAGTTGTGGAAACCATGATATGGTTCATGTGCTCGTACCTTAGTAGCCTGACCTTCGAAAAATCATATTGTCTTTTGGTTATGTTTTTCCAATTATAAATTATATTTGATGGTGCATCTCCTTTCAAGATCTATACCCCAACCAAAGTTCGCAGATTGCCTCCCTCGATGCTCCTTCTCTCACCAAGACGTTTACGATGCCATTTCGTATGTGAATACACTCGCTAACCCTGGCTCCGATGGTTTGTGTCGCGGTATTTTCTCGACAATACTCATATGGCGTAGTGCATGTGTTAGGACTGAGAATATATTTACTAGAGGTGGGGTGAATAGGAGTGAGGGAGTCCTGGATTAGGGGGTCTCCGGACAGCCGGACTGTTGGACTATGAAGATACAAGATTGAAGACTTCGTCCGGTGTCCGGATGGGACTTTCCTTGGCGTGGAAGGCAAGCTTGGCAATACGGATATGTAGATCTCCTCCCTTGTAACCGACTCTGTGTAACCCTAGCCCCCTCCGGTGTCTATATAAACCGAAGGGTTTAGTCCGTAGGACAACATACAATCATACCATAGGCTAGCTTCTAGGGTTTAGCCTCTACGATCTCGTGGTAGATCAACTCTTGTAATACTCATTCATCAAGATCGATCAAGCAGGATGTAGGGCATTACCTCCATCGAGAGGGCCCGAACCTGGGTAAACATCGTGTCCCCTGCCTCCTGTTACCATCCGCCTTAGACGCACAGTTCGGGACCCCCTACCCAAGATCCGCCGGTTTTGACAGCGACATTGGTACTTTCATTGAGAGTTCCACTGTGCTGTCACCATAAGGCTCGATGGCCCCTTCGATCATCGGTAATGATGTGGTCCAGGGTGAGGTTTTTCTCCCCGGACAGATCTTCGTATTCGGCGGCTTCGCACTGCGGGCCAATTCGCTTGGCCATATGGAGCAGATCGAGAGCTATGCCCCCGGCCATCAGGTCAGGTTCGGAAACTTAAACTACACTGCCGACATCCATGGAGACTTGATCTTCGACGGATTCGAGCCCATGTCAGGTGCGCCGCACAATCACGATGAGCATGATGTAACTCTGTCGTCGGACAGTGTTCAGGAGATCGCATCTGCAACTGCTCCGGCCTTCAATCCAGAGCAGATTACGCCATCCGACAACGGAGGGGTAGACCCCGCCGTGGAGGCCGCACTCTTAGTGGCGATGGAGCCGGATACTGACTTCACCCCTTACGAGAGCCGTGTTGCCGAACCACTGGATTCGTCTCTGGCCACGGACTCCGAGCCGCCTGCATCCATGCCTATCGAATCTGATTGGGCGCCGATCATGGAGTTCACCTCCGCGGATATCTTTCAGCACTCGCCTTTCGGCGATGTGCTAAATTCATTAAAGTCTCTCTCCTTGTCAGGGGAACCTTGGCCGAACTATGTCCGGCTAGAATGGGATGCTGACGACGAAGAAATTCGCTGCCCACCCACCACCCACTTAGTAGCCTCTATCGACGATTTAACCAACATGCTCGATTTCGACTCCGCAAACATCGACGGCATGGACGACGATGCAGGAGAGGAAAAGGAACTAGTGCCCGCAGGACACTAGACAGCCTCTTCATCACATGACATATACATGGTGGATACACCGAAAGAAAACAATGACGAGGAACGGGAGGAGACAGCGGAGGATGACCCCTCCAAGAAGCAAACAAAGCGTCGGCGTAGGCGCCGCTCCAAATCCCGCCTCGGCAAAAACAGCGATAACAGCGCAAGAGAAAATGACACTCCAGTCGACTCCAGAGGAAACAACGACCACATTGCCCCGGCGACAGAGCACGATGAAGCTGCAAATGGCGAACACAGTACGGATCCGACGTCCAAACACGGCGACGCCGAGGATAAACCTCATCAAACCCCCTCTGGGGAAGAAAACAGTCCGGACGAAGATGCACACATCATCCCGGAAATGCACTTGGAGCAAGAGAACCTCCATAGAAGGCTTATTGCCACAGCGAGGAGTCTGAAGAAGCAGAAGCAAAGGCTTAAGGCCGAACAAAATACGCTCAAAAACAGGTGGAACAAAGTGCTCGACAACAAAGAAAAGTATGGTGGAGGTTACCACACAAAGAGCTATCCAAAGCGTAAGCTTTTACCCGAATTCGACGACGAGGCCTTAGACCCCATACAGCCGAAAAATAAAACGGCCAACCGGCCGGATCAACCACCTTGTGACCGCGATAGAGCGGCTAACAAGGTCGCACATAAGTCAACACACGACCTACGTGAGGACTTGGGCCAAAAATCTAGTATGACCAGATCCATCTAAGGATCTAGGAAGCGTGCTCCGGCACAAAATCAAAACCGACTACTACAGCAGTCCGAACACCATGATACATCCAAATACAGGGGTGCCGCACACCCCCTATGTCTCACCGATGAGATGCTGGACCACGAATTCCTGAAAGGATTCAAATCAGTGCACATAGAGGCATACGACGGGACCACAGACCCTGGGGTCTGGATTGAGGACTTTATCCTCCACATCCATATGGCTCGTGGAGATGATCTCCATGCCATCAAGTACTTGCCCCTCAAGCTTAAAGGACCAGCTCGCACTGGCTGAAAAGCCTCCCCGAAAACTCAATTGGAAGTTGGGAGGAGCTCGAGGACGCTTTTCGGGCTAATTTTCAAGGGACCTATGTCCGACCTCCGGATGCAGACGATTTAAGTCATATAATTCAATAGCCTGGAGAGTCAGCCCGAAAGCTTTGGAACAGGTTTCTCACTAAGAAGAACCAAATCGTCGACTGTCCGGACGTCGAAGCCTTAGCAGCTTTCAAGCACAGCGTCCGAGACGAATGGCTCGCCAGACACCTCAGCCAAGAAAAACTGAGAACAATGGCAGCCCTGACAAGCCTCATCACCCGCTTTTGTGTGGGTGAAGATAGCTGGTTAGCCCGCAGCAGCACCAGCGACCCAAGCACAACCGAAGTCAGGGATGGCAATGGAAAACCACGACGCAGTAAAAACAAGCGTCAAAATAAAGAAGACAGCCCAGATAATATGGCGCTCAATGCTGGATTCAGGGGCTCTCGACCAGGTCAGCGGAAAAAGCCTTTCAAAGGCAGCAGAGATGGACCATCTAGCCTAAACAAGATTCTCGACAAACTATGTCAGATTCATGGCACCCCCGACAAACCTGCAAATCACACCCACAGAGAATGCTGGGTCTTCAAGCAGGTCGGTAAACTAAACGCCGAACACAAGGGGGGGAGACACCAAGCGAAGACGAGGACGAACCTCGCCAACAAAGCACTGGAGGATAGAAAAAATTCCCTCCAGAGGTTAAAATAGTAAACATGATCCATGTGACGAAGAGGAGAAACAAACATGCACTCCGAGACATACGCGCCATAGAGCCCGTCACCCCTAAGTTCAACCCCTGGTTGACCTGCCCGATCACTATTGATCGCGGGGATCACGTGACAAGCATCCGGCATGATGGATTCGCTGCCTTCGTGTTAGACCCAATAATAAATGGATACCACCTCACACGAGTCCTTATGGACGGAGGCAGTGGTCTAAATCTGATATATCAGGACACGGTCCGCAAAATGGGGATAGACCCGACAAAAATAAGCCACAGTAATACTACCTTCAAGGGAGTAATACCAGGCCCAGAGGCCCGCTGTACGGGCTCTCTATTACTAGAGGTTGTATTCGGTTCTCCCGACAACTTCCGAAGTGAAAAGTTAACTTTCTACATCGCTCCATTCCGAAGTGGCTATCAAGCACTACTCGGAAGAGCGGCTTTCGCTCTTTTTAATGCAGTACCGCATTACGCTTCTCTCAAGCTTAAGATGCCCGGTCCACGTGGCACCATCACAGTTAGTGGAAATATTGAGATGTGCGGCGGCCTTAACAGCTGAGCACTAGACGGCCTCACCAACCAGAATAAATGATAGGTCGTCAAGACCACAGACACGGTTAGACGAGTGTGGCGCATCACTACATGAGATTGGTTTGATGGTCAAACCCTCATCGATGGTACGAGGGGCTTCCCGCGTGTAATCAGGGCTAGTTCGGCTCAACTTGACTTATGTTGAATTTCAAATGGTCTATTCATAATAACCAATTTTCTGGCACGACAACTTTCACCTAAGTTCTTCTCTTTTACAGATGACAATCATGCTACACCCGTCCAGGACACGGCACAACGGAGACACAGGCGCAGATGTGCAGCATGGACCCGCTCAATGGTTTCTTTTCAGATTAAGACCATGCGTAAACCTTTTTTTTACTGTCTCTTGTTGTTCACATCCTCCGGATACTCAATACAACCGAGAAGGATGCTGACGTTATTGGCATGTGGCCACGTCAAGATATTGCACGTACCTGGACACTTGGGGTTCATTATTAAGGGCATTGTTCAGCCCGACATATATTATAAAGACCAAATACCTTAGGGAGTGTTCGGCGTCGCGAGTTTGGCCTTATATGCATCAGCTCCGAATCATGTCTTTGGTCAAATGTTGGGTTTGCCCGCTCCCGTGTTTTGCTACCTTACTTTCTGCTCTATCGGCTAAGGCGGCACCAGGAGAACTACTGCGATTGTGCCCTAGTTCATCCGGATGAGCACCTCAGTAGAGAAAGCCGAAAACTGACTGTCATGATAAAGCGCGAGACTGGTCCATCACTCGATGACTTAGCGGAATCTTTGGGATTCCTCCACATTAACGAAGGGCCGTTTCCCGGTCATGTACGTACGCGCCCCGTATTCGGACGAACGCGGAAGTACCTGGGGCTATATAGTAGTCCCACCGTCAAACTCCTATGGCTAAGTGAAAGTGTTAAAGCAATATAGTCCGATTGCCTCGTTCGCTGCGCTACCACCTCCTTCATGGACCAAGATGTTGGATCAAGTGTGAATACGCATTTCTTGCGAACACCCCCGCATTATATGCATGGGGGATGAAGCCGACGACTGCAATCTTTCAGGTTATATACATATATACATAAACGGCCGCACATGAGGCATCATAATACTTTCAGGCAAAATTATAAACACGGCCTTTATAAATCAAATAAAACATTGTTTTTACAATGGGAATACATGTCACTAGAACATAATATTCTTCGAGCACTGAGCCTCTATCGAACGAGCACCTTCAAGGACTTCTTCAAAGTAGTGCTCGGCAGCTACTCGGCCTACGGCCGAACCCTGTGTTGCAATAGTGGTGGCCTCCATCTCTGCCCAGTATGTCTTGACACAGGCAAGCGTCATCCGCGCACCCTCTATGCACGCAGACCTCTTCATAGCGTCGATGTGCGGTACAGCATCAAGGAATTGTTGCACTAAACTAAATAACTATTCGGCCTTGGCCCTTCCGGCCACAGATGATCCACAACAGACCTCATGGAAAGTCCGGACAACCTATGGAGCTCGGCCTGCTCGGCCATTCGCTCATTCAATAGCAGCGGACGCACTGGAGCATGGACTGTGACCAAAACAACTTTTCCACTTCACGATCTTTTTGATCCTTGAAGTACTCGGCCGCAGCAGCAGCACGTGCTGCCAAA
Organism: Triticum urartu; assembly: GCF_003073215.2. Classification (NCBI taxonomy): domain Eukaryota; kingdom Viridiplantae; phylum Streptophyta; class Magnoliopsida; order Poales; family Poaceae; genus Triticum; species Triticum urartu. The sequence continues at coordinate 4,821,373 of NC_053028.1, read as the reverse complement.
TCCACGTATGTGTCTACAGAACTCCATAGTTGATCAAGAGGGGCATACTCCGGATCATCGAACTTCGTCCGCAACAAAAAGGGCTTCCCAGCTGCGATATCTCCAGCTTGACGCAGCTCCTCCTTCGCCGCTCTGATTTTGGAGCGGGCTTCCTTGGGTTCTACCATGGCCTTCTCCAGGTCCGTCGCCGTTGCTCGGCTTTCTTTTTCAAGAAGCTAGTATCGGTCGGCGGCATCTTTCAACTCAACGGCCATCTTGGCTATTCTTTCCTTGCTTTGGCAATGCGCAGCCTTTTCGGCCCTCAGCCCTTCGACCGCCTTTAGACCGGGCGCATTGCTATTCCTGGCTTGTCCCTTGGCTCGGGCAAGTTACGCCCGAAGGGTCTCCATAGCGGCAGCTCCATCTGCAGTCAAAAACATATTAAAGATACTGGCATGATGCTCCTCTTACTATGTGTTGATCACCGGAGAAATCACATACCCTGTGCCTCGTCGAGCCGCTTGTTCACAAGCACGATGTCAGCGTCTGCCGCATCAAATTGCCGCTTCAGCCCGGCAAACTCATCAGTCCAGCTAGCCACCGGACCTTCAGCCACCTGCACATGAAGGCGGTCTGATTATTACCCGGGACTATGATCCTCTGTTTGCCGCCATTCCCGACGGCAACCAGAGTCTCAGGGGCTACTATCGGCATAGGGCACACCTAACGTGTGCGGTACTGTCAAAAACATACACTATTTCACATACCTCAAAGCCTTTCAGCAGACTCATAAAAGCTTCATGCAACCCGCTTTCGGTGGATGAAATCCTTTCAATCATCGTACCCATTAGCGTACGATGCGCTTCTGAGATGGCCGCTTGCTCCAGAAGATCCTTCAGTGCGTCCAACTGCACACTGTACGGTTCCGGACTCTTTCTATTGCTCTCTTTTGGAGCCGAATACTGGGGACTTCGGGTGGCCAAAGGATTACCCACTGGCCTTGGCGGATCAGGAGAAACCCTCCGCGGCGACACTTCAGGGTCGCCCGCCTCATGAGGCGGGGTGGCAGGGGGAGGTGTTTCACTCTCCATCATCTCCGGAAGAAGATCCCCCGAAGACGAACTCTGTCGAGAAGGGCTACGATCCGAACTGCAAGATATATGTTGCGGTTATTATCTTCAGAAGTAATGTAAGATATTTTTACTATTAAGTACTTTTTATTTACTTACAACTCGGTAGAGGGCTGATCCCCTTGCGGGAACTGTGCGGCAAGAGTACCCTCCGAGGCAGGACCCTCTGGCGGACATTTCTTCCCCTGTTTAGAAACCTTTGTTTCTGGGTTTTCCGAGGTGGTCCTCTTCCTTCCTTGGGGAGAGGGAATTTCAGATTCTTCTCCCTGGCTATCCTCCTTTGCGGAGGCGCTAACTCCCCCAGTTTGGATGAATAGTGAGTGAGGCCCGCTTTCAGCCTCTTTATTCCCCCCCTTTATCTTCCTTTGAGGCCGCCTGATAAGGCGCCGGCTCGAGCATTCTGTCTAGTACTGGATTGGCCAAACCTTCGGGCAGGGGGGCCGAACACCTGATCATCTTCGCCTTTGTTATCCAGTCGTGGTCAAAGAGCGACTTTTCATAATGATGTTATGATAAATAGAAAGATAGCGTGTTCGGCCATGGGATTACTTACTTGGGTATCGGGGCGATTACAGCTTAGACCCGCATCCTCGGTGGTGTCCGGACACTCTATTTGGGGTCTGAAAAACAATTTGTACATCTCTTCGAGCGTCAAGCCGAGGAAGTGCTGAATAGTTCGCGATCCTTCCGGGTTGAATTCCCACATACGGAGGGGTCGACGTTTGCAAGGCTGGACTCGACGAACTAGCATGACTTGCATTACCATGACCAGGCTGACATCTCTCTCAAGGATATCTCAGATGCGACTCTACAATATCGGCACATCATTTACTAGACCCCAGTTCAACCCCTTGCTGATCCATGACGTCAGTTGTGGTCGGGGGCCCGAGTGAAAGGCAGGGGCGGCTACCCACTTGGCACTTCGGGGAGCTGTGATATAAAACCACTCTTGCTGCCACAAACTGGACACCTCTGGGAAGGAACCCTCTAGCCATGGAACATCAGCGCCTTTTCTTATTACGGCACCTCTGCACTCTGTGTGTCGCTCCTCGATCATCTTCGGCTTCACATTAAAAGTCTTGAGCCATAGGCTGAAGTGTGGGGTAGTGTTGGGGAACGTAGCAATAATTCAAAATTTTCCTACGTGTCACCAGGATCAATCTATGGAGTCATCTAGCAACGAGGGAGGAGTGAATCTACATACCCTTGTAGATCGCGCGCGGAAGCGTTCAAGAGAACGGGGTTGATGGAGTCGTACTCGTCGTGATCCAAATCAACGATGATCCTAGCGCCGAATGAACGGCACCTCCGCGTTCAACACATGTACGGAGCAGCGACGTCTCCTCCTTCTTGATCCAGCAAGGGGGGAGGAGAGGTTGATGGAGATCCAACAGCACGACGGCGTGGTGGTGGAAGTAGCGGGATTCCAACAGGGCTTCGCCAAGCGCTGCGGGAGGAGGGAGATGTGTCACGGGAGGGAGAGGGAGGCGCCAGGCCTTGGGTATGGTTGCCCTCCCTTCCCCCCACTATATATAGGGCCAAGGGAGAGGGGGAGGGCGCAGCCTTGCCCCCTTCCTCCAAGGAAGGGGGCGGCCAAGGGGGGGGGGGAGGAGTCCATCCTCCCCAAGGCACCTCGGAGGTGCCTTCCCCCTTTAGGACTCTCTCCTTTCCCTCTTCTCTTGGCGCATGGGCCTCTTGGGGCTGGTGCCCTTGGCCCATATAGGCCAAGGCGCACCCCCTACAGCCCATGTGCCCCCCCAGGGCAGGTGGCCCCACCCGGTGGACCCCCGGGACCCTTCCGGTGGTCCCGGTACAATATCGGTGACCCCGAAACTTGTCCCGATGGCCGAAATAGCACTTCCTATATATAATTCTTTACCTCCGGACCATTCCGGAACTCCTCGTGACGTCCGGGATCTCATCCGGGACTCCGAACAACTTTCGGGTTACTGCATACTAATATCTCTATAACCCTAGCGTCACTGAACCTTAAGTGTGTAGACCCTACGGGTTCGGGAGACATGCAGACATGACCGAGATGACTCTCCGGTCAATAACCAACAGCGGGATATGGATACCACATGTTCCATGATGATCTCATTGGATGAACCACGATGTCAAGGACTTAATCAATCCTGTATACAATTCCCTTTGTCTAGCGGTACGATACTTGCCCGAGATTCGATCGTCGGTATCCCGATACCTTGTTCAATCTCGTTACCGGCAAGTCTCTTTACTCGTTCCGCAACACATCATCCCGTGATAAAATCCTTGATCACATTGTGCACATTATGATGATGTCCTACCGAGTGGGCCCAGAGATACCTCTCCGTTTACATGGAGTGACAAATCCCAGTCTCGATTCGTGCCAACCCAACAGACACTTTCGGAGATACCTGTAGCGTACCTTTATAGCCACCCAGTTACGTTGTGACATTTGGCACACCCAAAGCACTCCTACGGTATCCGGGAGTTGCACAATCTCATGGTCTAAGGAAATGATACTTGACATTAGAAAAGCTTTAGCATACGAACTACACGATCTTTGTGCTAGGCTTAGGATTGGGTCTTGTCCATCACATCATTCTCCTAATGATGTGATCCCGTTATCAATGACATCCAATGTCCATGGTCAGGAAACCGTAACCATCTATTGATCAACGAGCTAGTCAACTAGAGGCTTACTAGGGACATGGTGTTGTCTATGTATCCACACATGTATCTGAGTTTCCTATCAATACAATTCTAGCATGGATAATAAACGATTATCATGAACAAGGAAATATAATAATAACTAATTTATTATTGCCTCTAGGGCATATTTCCAACAGGTAGTACGGAGGAAGGCCTCACACACGACGATGAACGAGGAGATGTGAAGGAGGGAATCCGGGGCCAGATCATGGAAATCCGGTCCATAATAGAACATGATCCCCCTAACAAAGGGATCAAGAGCGAGGCCTAGCCCTCGGAGGAAGTGAGAGATGAACACAACACGCTCGTTGGGTTCGGGAGTGGGGATGACCTACCCTCGGGCAGGCAGCCTATGCGAGATTTCGGCGGTCAGATACCTGGCATCTCTCAGCTTCTTGATGTCCTCCTCTATGACAGAGGAAGGCATCCACCGACCTTGGAGGTTGGATCCGGACATGGTTGACGGTCCGAAGTGCCTGACCTGATCCTTGGGTGTTGGAACTCGAGGCGGGGAAAGGATTCGATTGAGCACGAGAGGGGAAAAAGGACAGGCCTTGGCCTCTTTATAAAGAGGGTGAATATCAAGTGTCCTCCTCGTGGCCGTTTGGGACTTGCCTAAAATCGAGGAGTCATACCAACAGGCACGATTGGGTTACCCATGTCCGTATTGATGAGAATCCCGTAATAAGGGGGACACGATCTCTGCCTTGACAAGACGTGTCAGGAAAACCGCCTCGCGATATGTGTAGTGTTGGTTGAGAAAAATGGTTCGAATAATGACCGGGCCGTGGCGTGATGTCATGTTGTCAAACGTGTCAGCAGGTTAGATTTGTGGAAATATTATTCTCTCTACGGGGGTATGTGGAACTTGTTTTGCAGAGCCGGACACTATCCTTGTGTTCAAAATCTTTGATGGAGTATTCGGAGGAGGAACCCGCCTTGCAATGCCGAAGACAAAACAGCGCGCTGGACTCATCGTCATTGAAGCCTGGTTCAGGGGCTATTGAGGGAGTCCTGGATTAGGGGGTCTCCGGAGAGCAAGACTATATCCTTTGGCCGGACTGTTGGACTATGAAGATACAAGATTGAAGACTTCGTCCCGTGTCTAGATGGGACTTTCCTTGGCGTGGAAGGCAATCTTGGCAATACGGATATGTAGATCTCCTTCCTTGTAACCGACTCTGTGTAACCCTAGCCCCCTCCGGTGTCTATATAAACCGGAGGGTTTAGTCCGTAGGACAACATACAATCATACCATAGGCTAGCTTCTAGGGTTTAGCCTCTACGATCTTGTGGTAGATCAACTCTTGTAATACTCATATCATCAAGATCAATCAAGCAGGACGTAGGGTATTACCTCCATCGAGAGGGCCCGAACCTGGGTAAACATCGTGTCCCCTGCCTCCTGTTACCATCCGCCTTAGACGCACAGTTCGGGACCCCCTACCCGAGATCCGCCGGTTTTGACACCGACAAGGAGATTCAAAAATTCTTGGGAATGTTATGAAACGAATAGAAACACAGCAGCGGAAATAAGGTTCTGTAGATACAAACTTAATCAAGAATACTATTGAGGAACAAAACTTTCAATATAGGATGCAATAATGATTCGGGCATAGGATACAACGGGCTTGATGATAATGATGGTAATGCAATAAGCAAATAGATATAATATCATGATAGATAACTAGACATGAACTGTGAAGGACAATTTCAAGAGATAGTTAAGATGAGGTGAATGATCACAACATAGAATGATGACTAGGACTAAGTCAGCATGACCAAATCATAGGAGATCAACAATATGTGCAACGGATGATAATTGATGGGAATGACAGAAGGAATTGACACGAATGATATGCAACACAGAATGAATGATCAGGTAAACTATCGTCACAAAGCACAAAACTAAACCGCTGAAAGTAATGCAGTGAAGTAAATTGAACCAGTGGTGCTTGATGGCAACAGTGAAATTTGGTAGACCAGTTCACCCTTCTGCCAAAGGGCTACGTCTGGTTGGAGGAGTTGTGACTTAACACGGAAGATAAACTCTCTTCACCCTATTCTGCTTCAACTCGAAGCTGATTAGACTTCATTTGATTTCACTCGTGGTAGATACTTGTTGGCGATCTCCAAACCTTCGATCAACCTTCGTGAACCACAACGACTCTTGGTTGCTAAAGATCTAGCTTGGTGAAGACAACAACTTTTCAACACTTGAGCCGAAACTTGTCCATCTAGAGAGTGCGCAACTCTCAAGAGTAACGGGTACAATAACTCTAACTCGGAATTGGAAAAAATACTTACTGGTCATGGTGGATAAATTCACCAAATGGATAGAAGCCAAACCTGTTAAAACGGCCAAATCCGGACAGGTGATAGACTTCATATCCGGGGTTATACACCGTTATGGCGTCCCCCACAGCATCATCACTGACAATGGCACGAAATTCACGGCCGACGAGGTAAAACTCTGGTGTAGCAACATGGGCATCAAGCTCGATTATGCTTCAGTCTATCACCCACAAACCAATGGCCAAGTTGAGCGAGCAAATGGTCTTATCATGAGCGGCATTAAACCCTGACTAGTGCGGTCCTTAAAGGAGTCTAACACGCACTGGGTAGAGGAGCTCGACTCCGTACTCTGGGGGCTGTGGACCATGCCAAATCGTACTACCGGATACACACCTTCTTTATGGTGTACGGCGCAGAGGTGGTTCTGCCCTGCGACATAATTCATGACTCACCTCAAGTGCGCATGTACGAAGAAAGAGAAGCCGAGCTCGATCGGCAGGACGGTCTAGACGCCCTGGAGGAGGAGCACGATGTGGCAAAAGCTCGTTCCGCATTCTATTAGCAACAGGCTCGCAGATACCAAAGCAGAGAAGTACGAGCCAAAACTTATAATGTTGGCGAGTTAGTTCTACGCCTGCCGGAGAAGAAAAAAACCAAGCTCGAGCCCAAATGGGAAGGTCCCTTCATTATTGACCAAGTTCTGACCGGTGGAGCATACCGTCTGCGGGATGCATCGAATAATCGACTTGAGCCGAACCCATGGAACGTAGCCCGACTCCGAAGATTCTACGCCTAGCGCCGGACTCTATGTACATCTCTTTCCTCTGTCCATTTTTGCATATACATTATCTGTCTTTTTTCTCTTTCTTCCTTTTATTCTTTCTCAAGGCCTTCAAGGGCCAACTTGTGCCTCGCTTGCACACTATAGACGCGCTAACCGCGCTCATTATACCTGGGGGCTTCTTACACAGAAGCTTAATTATTTATCTGGGCTTCATGCCCCGCACATGTGTTATTCTTCCGCATGTACCTTTTCTTCGCCATTAGATGCATCGATATGACTTAAGTTTTGGCCAAGCTGGGTTGCCTGGCTCTTGTATTTATGCCCTACGTTCCCGTTAATTCGGCTAGGGCATAAGGGGAGTACCTCTGCGATTGCTGCTGAGGGCAAAAAGAGGAAAGAGAGAGTAAAGAAGACTGTGGCTAGGGTCCTTGGCAAGGCCTCCATCATGGTAGAAGAGGAGGAGGAAGAAGAGGCAGCTGCACCAGCGCCCAAGGCAGCCAAACTTATGGGAGATGCCATAAGGTCAGGAACAGCTGCATCCAAGCCCAAGGAAGCACCCAAGGCTGCATCTAAGCCTAAGACAGCACCAAAGAGAAACACAAGGAGTATACCTGCTGCAAAAAAGAACAAGGCCCCAGTGCCTGAAGCTACTGAAGAAGAGGAAGAGAGTGTCCTTAGAAAGCTCAAGCCCAAGATCCCAGACCACAATGATGCTCATCCTGTGGCTGAGGATATGAAGCTCAGGAGAGATTCAGGGCTGAGGAAGTGGAGAGAAGAAGATCCGTATGCTTCTAGGAGAAGGACTGCAGTGGACTACAGATTTCATACCAAGGAGCAGCAAGATTTCTATGAGACAGTGCTACTTGACAAGAAGCCAATCGTATGTGACATGAGATGGGTCGACTGGACCTATATCAAGGATAATGAAGAGTACTACCCAGGAGTTCACGACAGCTTCAAGGCGTGTGGAGTAGAGGACTTTGTTGGGCAGAAGCTCACAAAGTGGAACGAGGAACTCATCATGCAGTTCTACTCCACAGCTCACTTTTATCCAGATGGGAGGATTACATGGATGTCTGAGGGTACGAGGTACCACTCTACTGTTGAGGAATGGGTGAAGCTGATCAATGCCCCAGAGGAACAAGTAGATGACTTGGACATTTACGCCAAGAAGAAGATGGATCATAACTCAATGTCCAACATGTACAAGGAGATCCCGAATGAAGCACTTGACACTTTTAAATTTGGCTCGGTGCATTATCTTCTGTCAGGTCTGCCCACTATCAATTGGATACTAAGGCACACTCTGTTGCCTAAGTCTGGAGATCACAAGATGATCAGAGGTCACGCGATCAACTTGCTTCATGTTTTTGACGTGCCTAACAAATTCAAGGTCATGAGTCTCATTGTGGAAACCGTTAAGAGGACAGCTGCTGATCAGAAGAGGAGCTATGGATATGCCCCTCAGATTCAGGAGCTCATCAACTCCAAGATGGGCACGGGCCTATATTTGTTGGATAAGGAACACCTGCCCATCCGTCCAGATTTCGAGGACAATGAAGTTGTTATGACTGAGAACGAGCCATCATCTGCCCAAGCATTTGCAAAGAAGGAGAAGGCAAAGAAGGAAAAAGCTGCCAGGATGCCTACTCAAGCGGAGGCATCTGACTACTTCTTGAAGACCAAACAAGAGAAGCTTGGTTACTTGATTGCATCCACGCTGAGAATTGAGCAAAGTTTGGCCAACCTCACTAAGAATCAGCAGAGCCTAGAGAGAATCATGGAACAGAAGTTCTATGACTTGGATGTCAAGGTAACGGAAGTTCAGTCTGCAGTGGAGCAGCTCCAGGAGGAATTGAATGAGAGGAGAGGAAGGACTACCACTCATGCTTTTTCTAGAGTGCCACGAGGCCCGAGGTCGTCTGCACTGCCAGTTGCTGACACCAAAGCCACCACCTCAGCACCAGCTACAACATCAGCTCCAGCATCTACTTCAGCTCCAACTCCAGCGACTACTTCAACATCTACAGAAGCCTTCGTCCTTGGAGTGATCCGGACACCACCACCACCTGAAGATCAAGCCTGAGCGACGACATAGCACTATGCATTTTCTAGGAACTTTTTGGTAACTTGTTGCCAAAGGGGGAGAAGATGTATAGATCATAGGCTTTGAGAGAGAGAGAGTGTTGCTTTTCTCTCTTGCTTTATTTGGTGGTTTTTCGAACTTTGTTTGCTTGTGTGTGAGATACTACGTCCTTATGATTGTGAGACATCGATGATCATGTGTTTGATCATAAGCTACACTTAATGTTTGCTTAATGCTTGCTTAAATATTATCATTCTATCTATCGTTTGTGATCATCCACTATTCTTGGTGATGAGTGCATATATTTCATTCTTATCATTTTGAGCGCTCCACCAAGATGTATGTGACATGGAAGAGTAACCCATGATTCTAATTCTTTGTGCATTTGCAGTCCAAAGCAAATTTTAAATATGCACAAATTTAGGGGGAGCTCTTACTTATCACATACTTCTCAAAGCGACGATATATTTCATGCTTATTATCATTTGTCGAAGCTTTGATCTATATGTTGTCATCAATTACCAAAAAGGGGGAGATTGAAAGTGCAACTATCCCTAGGTGGTTTTGGTAATTCATAACAACATATAGCTCATTGAGCTAATACTATTCCAAGATAATTATTTCAGGAAAGCTCAATGATTGGCATGGCATGGATGTGAAAGTGGAACCCTCAAAATGCTAAGGACAATGGATTGGCTCAAGCTCAAAAGCTCAAGACTCTTCATTTTATATTTTAGTGATCCAAGATCACATTGAATCCATAGGAAAAGCCAATACTATTAAGGAGGGATGAGGTGTTGCTTAATGAGCCTCTTGCTTCATGTGCTTAGTGATATGCTCCAAAACCCTCAACTACTTTCCCATATCCACATATGACCTAAACTCTAAGCCAAACTCGGTCCTACCGATTCTTCCTATCCGGCGCCACCGAGTTTCACTTGTCATTAGCCACTGCCAAACCCTAGCAATTCGGTTCTACCGATAAGGATCTCGGTCCCACCGAGATGGGGTTGCAAACTCTCCGTTTCCCTTTCGTAACTTTTCGGTCCCACCGAAAGAGCGAATCGGTCCCACCGAGATTGCAATGTAAACTCAGTGTTTCCCCTTTGTAACTTTTCGGTCTCACCGAGTTCCACTCGGTCTCACCGAAAGAGCAAATCGGTCCCACCGAGTTTGCCTGACCAACTCTCTGGTTAGCTAATTACCAAATTCGGTCTCACCGAGTTTGTGTAATCGGTCTCACCGAGATTACGTTATGCCCAAACCCTAACCGAATCGGTCCTACCGAGTTGCATGTCAGTCCCACCGAAATTCCTAACGGTCACTAGGTTTACTATTTCGGTCAGACCGAGTTTTCTGATTCGGTCCCACCGAGATTTGTAAATTGTGTGTAACGGTTGGATTTTGTGTGGAGGCTATATATACCCCTTCACCTCTTTCTCATTCAGTGAGAGAGCCATCAGAACACACACATCATTCCAACTCATTTGTTCTGAGAGAGAACCACCTACTCATGTGTTGAGACCAAGACATTCCATTCCTACCATATGAATCTTGATCTCTAGCCTTCCCAAGTTGCTTTCCACTCAAATCTTCTTTCCACCAAATCAAAATCCTATGAGAGAGAGTTGAGTGTTGGGGAGACTATCATTTGAAGCACAAGAGCAAGGAGTTCATTACCTACACACCATTTGTTACTTCTTAGAGAGTGGTGTCTCCTAGATTGGCTAGGTGTCACTTGGGAGCCTCCGACAAGATTGTGGAGTTGAACCAAGGAGTTTGTAAGGGCAAGGAGATCGCCTACTTCGTGAAGATCTACCGCTAGTGAGGCAAGTCCTTCGTGGGCGATGGCCATGGTGGGATAGACAAGGTTGCCTCTTCGTGGACCCTTTGTGGGTGGTTGCTTCTTCGTGGACCCTTCGTGGGTGGAGCCCTTCGTGGACTCGCGCAACCGTTGCCCTTGGGTGGAGCCCTGTGTGGACTCGCGCAACCGTTACCCTTCGTGGGTTGAAGTCTCCATCAACGTGGATGTAGGATAGCACCACCTATCCGAACCACGGGAAAAACATCCGTGTCTCCAATAGCGTTTGAATTCTCCAAACCCTTCCCTTTATATTCTTGCAAGTTGCATGCTTTACTTTCCGCTGCCAATATACTCTTTGCATGATTGCTTGAATTGTATGATGATTGCTTGACTTGTCCTAAAAATAGCTAAAATCTTCCAAGAACTAAAATTGGGAAAAGGTTAAGGTTTTATTTGGTCAAGTAGTCTAATCACCCCCCCTCTAGACATACTTTCGATCCTACAAGTGGTATCAGAGCTTTGGTCTCCATTTGCTTGATCTCCATAGCTTTTGGTGGTCATAGCCTTGGTTTCACAACCTAGGAGAGTATGGCGTCTAGCGAGGGAAATTATCACCGTAGAGGTCCTTACTTTGATGGTACTAATTTTGCTAGTTGGAAGCATAAAATGAAAATGCATATTCTTGGACATAACCCCGCTGTTTGGGCTATTGTGTGTGTTGGTTTGCAAGGTGACTTCTTTGATGGGAGAGAACCAAACCGTGAAGCTACCGCGGATGAGTTGAAGATGTTGCAATACAATGCTCAAGCTTGTGATATTCTCTTCAACGGATTGTGCCCTGAAGAATTCAACAAAATCAGCCGCCTTGAGAATGCAAAGGAAATTTGGGACACTTTGATTGATATGCACGAAGGTACCGACTCCGTCAAGGAATCCAAGTTGGATGTGCTTCAAAGCCAACTTGACAAGTTCAAGATGAAGGATGGTGAAGGTGTCGCTGAAATGTACTCTAGGCTTGCTCTCATCACAAATGAGATTGCCGGCTTAGGAAGTGAAGAGATGACCGATAAATTCATCATCAAGAAGAACCTAAGAGCCTTGGATGGAAAATATGATACCGTGTGCACATTGATCCAAATGATGCCCAATTACAAAGATCTCAAGCCAACGGAAGTGATTGGAAGAATTGTTGCTCATGAGATGTCACTTAAGGATAAAGAGGAACTTCACAACAAGTCAAGTGGTGCCTATAAAGCCTCATGTGAATCCAAGATCACATTGAATCCATAGGAAAAGCCAATACTATTAAGGAGGGATGAGGTGTTGCTTAATGAGCCTCTTGCTTCATGTGCTTAGTGATATGCTCCAAAACCCTCAACTACTTTCCCACATCCACATATGACCTAAACTCTAAGCCAAACTCGGTCCTACCGATTCTTCCTATCCGGCGCCACCGAGTTTCACTTGTCATTAGCCACTGCCAAACCCTACCAATTCGGTTCTACCGATAAGGATCTCGGTCCCACCGAGATGGGGTTGCAAACTCTCTGTTTCCCTTTCGTAACTTTTCGGTCCCACCTAAAGAGCGAATCGGTCCCACCGAGATTGCAATGTAAACTCAGTGTTTCCCCTTTGTAACTTTTCGGTCTCACCGAGTTCCACTCAGTCTCACCGCCAGCAGCCTCCAGTCGCCGGTCTTCGTCGCCGTCAACGGGATTTCTGCCCCACCGTTGCCGCCGTAGCAAGTCCCTGCCGAACTAGGGTATGGACTTGATCTTTGTGCTATTCCTCAATCTGATTCCTAGCACATTGTGATCATATTGTTTCTGGCCACGTTTGATAAACTTCTATCCAGTCAAAACGATCGTAGATTAGGTTTGATTCGAAAATTCTAGGTTTAGGTTTCCGTCGAAACCATCTCGGACCCACTGAGTTGAAAAAATCGGTCCCACCGATTTGGCTTATGCCATTGCACAAGTGAGACTCGGTCTGACCGAGAATTACTTATTGGTGTGACCGATTTTTGAACTCAGTGAAACCCTAGCAGTCTCGGTGCCACCGAACTGTGACTCGGTCTGACTGAGTTCACTAGTTTAGGTTCCAAAACTGCTTCGGTATCACCGAGTTTGAAAATCGGTAGATCCGAGATGATTTCAGTGGGAAACTAAAACTAAGTTTTTGGATTATTCTTTTGCAAAAATCTCTGCTTTTTGTGATGCTCATCCACTCTATCTCCTCTATAATCTATTCACAGGGTCAGCAGTCAGTTTGCAACATGTCTGATCAAAGTGACAGCCAGAACCTCTCAGAGCAGCAAGTGGTGATGAGTGAGGGCACTAGCCCCTCAAGTTCTTCAGATGATGGCAGCAGGAGCACCCCCAGCAATCTGCCTAAGGCTGCCACACGTCAAAGGAAGAAGAGAACGTCTGATTCTGAAGATGAGGACTATGTGGCAGAGGAAGAGGCCACTTCCAAGAGAGTTGAGCCAGCTCAAGGCTCAAAGCCGGGCCTGAAAATCAAAAGGCCAGCAGGCAGGCAGCCAATGTCAAAGGCTAGAGCCTCAATTGAGAAGCCTGCACCTGCTCCCATTGAGCCCATTGCTGCTGAGGGCAAAAAGAGGAAAGAGAGAGTAAAGAAGACTGTGGCTAGGGTCCTTGGCAAGGCCTCCATCATGGTAGAAGAGGAGGAGGAAGAAGAGGCAGCTGCACCAGCGCCCAAGGAAGCCAAACTTATGGGAGATGCCATAAGGTCAGGAACAGCTGCATCCAAGCCCAAGGAAGCACCCAAGGCTGCATCTAAGCCTAAGACAGCACCAAAGAGAAACACAAGGAGTATAGCTGCTGCAGAAAAGAACAAGGCCCCAGTGCCTGAAGCTACTGAAGAAGAGGAAGAAAGGTAGGTGGGGACGCACAACCGCATCCGCCCATATAAGGGGATAAGGATCCACCTTTTTACCTACGCCTTCTTCCTCCTATGCCTATCCATCTCCTGCGCACTCGAGCTCCGGCGCCCAAGCCCGCACTTCCCACCTCAACCTTCTCCAGCGATGTCCGGAGCGGGAGGCAAGTGGAAGGTCTCCTCCGTCACGGAGGGCGACGTCAAAAAGCTTAGGAAGGCCGGATACTTGTCCAAAGACATCGCGCATCGGCTTCCCGAGGAGGGGCAACTTGTCCCTACCCCAAGGCCCCATGAGAGGGTAGTATTCCTTCCCCACTTCCTCCGCGGACTGGGTTTCCCACTTCACCCATTTGTCCGGGGGCTCATGTTCTACTACGGCCTGGATTTTCACGATCTGGCCCCGAACTTCATCCTCAACATCTCGGCGTTTATCGTCGTGTGCGAGGCTTTCCTCCGCGTCCGCCCCCATTTCGGCCTCTGGCTCAAGACCTTCAACGTCAAGCCCAAGGTGGTGCGCGGCAACCAGGCGGAGTGCGGAGGCGCCATGGCGGGCAAGATTGCCAACGTCCTGTGGTTCAAGGGCTCCTTCGTAGAGACCCTAAAGGGGTGTCAAGCCGGGTGGTTTTACATCACCGAGCCACGCAATCCGAAATGGATCACAGCCCCCGAGTTCCGATCCGGACCCCCCACGCGGCTCATGTCCTGGAAAGAGACGGGCCTATCGTGGGGTAACGAGAAAGAGGTGACCGGACTGAAGACATGCATCCAGTCCCTGGTAAACAAGTCAATCAGGCTTGTAAATGTAGTCCAGGTCATGCTCGTTCACCGAATCCTCCCGTGTCAACAACGGGACTTTACTTTGTGGGAGTTCGACCTGGCACAGCACCGAACCCTTAACAGGCTCTTCGACACGACGTATGAAGACGTCTGGAAGGCGCTAATCAAAGGCGCCGAGGCTCCCGCATCCGCTTCCGAGGACCGCGGATACAGCTCGCAGTGTCACGCTAGCGAGGTAAGCCATTTTCACCTTTTACAGGATGTTCGGCTTTTTTCATAGTTTAAATCTATGCGGGATCTAAACTCCCTTACCTTTGACAGGCGTGGCGAGCGGTATCCGGACCGATTAACTGTCCGGCTCCGCTGCCCGAAGACCCAGCCCCAGCTCTACTAGTGAAGCTGCTGGCTCCGGCGCCTTATGTGGTGCCGGAAAAGAAGGCCAAGAAGAAGAAGACCACGGGGACTCGAAAGAGTACCCGCAACATGGTGTTGTCGGACTCGTCATCCGACGAGTCCGAGACGCCCTCCTCCCGTGAAAACGAGGAGGAAGAAGAAGGCTCTCCCCCCCAGCGGGGGGAGGAAAGAAAGGAAGGCCGCCCCAAGGGGGAAGGCCGAAGGGTCCAAGAAGAGGAAGACCCCTCCGCCGGACTACGCCCCCAACGCCGACGAGGACGAAGAGGACTGGCCGGACAGGGCCAGGCGTCCGGCAAAATCGTAAGTGTTCGGATACCAGAGTAACTCATGATATTCCTTTTGTTGCACAGCTTTCCCTAATGTCGAATATAATCATGCAGCCCGCCCCGGGCCGAACTCAACGAGTCGTCGAGCGGCTCCCTGGATTCGTCGGACGTGAACTCAGTTCCGCCCGTTGTCTCCCCCCGCACTGTGGATGACGCCGAAGTGGCGTCACAACGAGCTCCGGGGCAGGAGGAGGTGGTCCTGGAGGAGCCGCAAGGCGACCTCCCGGACTCCAGGAGTAAAGGGGACAAGACCCCCCCAGGGCTCCAAGTCCGGCTTTATGCCAGACACCACGCCGGAATCTTCAGTTCCAGATTGCGGTAGGAAAACTCCTTCCAAGAGGAGCAAATCTTCTTAGCCGGCAGCCTCCGTCCAACCGGAGGCGCCAGACAATCTGCTGGAGGTGCTTGAAGGCGCCTCCATCGACGAGGAGCACCGTACTATTATGAGTACAGTGATCCAGAAGGTTCAGTCCGCCAAGAGCGGACTGACTGAAGCTTGTGCTAGCCTTCTAACAGGCTTCGAGGTAAGTAAAAATATGTAAAAATATTACCGCATAGACAGTAGCCCCTGATGCTCTGTTTGGCGTTCGGAAAGAAAAGCCGAATAGAGGATCTAGTAAATTTCGCAGGAGTCTAACAAAAAGAGTCAATATGCGTATGCAGGCTTCGCTGCTATCCACCGCCGCACTGACTACGGAGGTGGGTGTCCTGAAGCAGGACCTCGAGCGGACCGAGCAAGAGCTCGGCCTTGCCAAGCGGCAGTTCGAGGAGAAAGAAGGTAAGAAATACCTTACTGAAAAGGGTGCCTATAGAGAGGCGTGATTGCAAAAAATAACAGGATTGTACTGCTTATTGTAGGGGCCACGACTGAGGTGGCGACCCTCAAGCAGGCGCTGTCTGAGGCCGAAAAGAAAACGTCCGCGGAGCGCACCGAGCGAGAGAAACTTGGGGCTCAGGTCGGCGAGGTGCAGCAAGAGTTTCAGGCTCTCATGAAAAACATGAGAGTTTGGAGCTTGAGTTAAAGACCCTAGCGTCCGAGCTCGCGATGGCCCTTGAGACTGCCAAGTCTGCCAAGGCCGAAGCCCAAAAGGCCCTCCAAGAGTTGGAGGAGGTGAAAAAGATAGCAGCGGGTAAGGCATTCTTCATGCAAAGAAGAAATATAAAAGTAAATTACTTGTTACTTACCCGAATCCGGAGCTTTCCAAGGGCATTCCCAGATCTTCCCCGCAGCGTATCCGACGCTGCCGCATTCTACCGAGCTGAAGAGGGCAGCTCGACGGAGAAGGTGTTCTGGTCTCAGTATGCTGAGGCCGGACACCCTGTGCCCTTGAGCGACCAGCTGAAACAGCTGGTTGAGCTCCACAAGGCGGCCGAACAGGCCATGAAGGGCTTCATAGTTCGGTTGTGGCCCGGAGAGGCCCTGCCTGGGAGCTACTTCGGGCGGGCGCGGCGGCTGGTGGAGGCCTGTCCAAGGCTCGAGGTCATCAAGCGCTTCAGCTGCATCGAAGGTGCCCGTAGGGCCCTTGCCCGTGCAAAGGTGCACTGGGGTAAGCTGGACGGTGAGAAGCTTGTTAGGGACGGGCCGCCGTCGGGGAAGGAGCATCGCAAGCCCGAGAACTACTATAAGGATGTTCTTGCGGGTGCCCGCCTTGTAGCGGATGAGTGCACCAAGGATGTAATTTTTGAATGAACTCGCTCGATTTTATCCTGTGCGCTGAAAACTTGTTCATATGCGCTAAGCAATGCTTATTGAATTTAAAATATTATTTTCTGTGTGGCCGTTTATCAAAAATTGAGAGATGGCCAGTCGTCGGCTTCTGCCCCCATGCCACTAGTGGTGGGGTGTTCGGTGATAAACCTGTGCGCTCTTTTTCCCATGTTTGAGTCCTTCGAGGGAGGCGCTTAGCATGACGAACCAGGCAATCGGACTATAATGCTTGAACACTCTCACTTAGCCATAGAACTTTATAATTTTAAATTTTGGCGAAGCCCCTAGTTCGGAAGACCGAGTTCGGGGTGCTATCCACGCCTTGGCTGGGGTTATCCAGTTCCTCGCTCGAAGCGGCATAAGTCTTTAGGGACCCGAAAAACCTCTCGAACAGCGACCGGTCTCTCGCCTCATCATGACAGTCAGTTTTAGCTTTCTCCACTGAGGTGCTTAACCCGGCTCAACCGGGGCACAATCGCAGTGGTTCTCCTAGTGCTACCTTAACCGATATAGCGGAACGTAAGGCACCAAAACATAGGAGCCGGGCAAACCCAACTATTGACCCAAATCATGATTCGGAGCCGATGCATATAGTGCTATAAGTTCGGGGTGCCGCACTTGTGAAAGTGTACGGACTTCTCTCGCCATATTAAAGGGTACTGAAGTCCCTGGTGTACTTTCCGTACCATAGTGTACGGGTGCACCGTGTCATTAATGAACATATATAAAAGAGAGTAATGCAAAAAATAGACAAAAAGCTATGCATTGTTTATAGAGAGGCTATTTATCAAAGCCGAACGATACAAATAGTACGGTAAGCAAAAGATATTGGACTATTCAGTATGTCCTGACCAGGGGCAGGCCGCGGAATTGTATTTAAAACAGGTATAGCGCTCGTAGCAGAGACCACCTGGGATTCCACAATGCGGCATGGCTTGTCTGCCTCCCTGGATCTTGCATCATTTGTGCGGCAGTCGAATTGCCGAACAGGTCGTCCAAAGTATGGAGTCCTGAAAGTAAGAAAAAATTAAAAAAAAAGAATCCGGCAGCCCCTAGTATGTTTTAAGACGTATTTTGGGTGTGCCGTTATTGTGCCCCTTCCCCTGTGCCCATGGTATTTCAAGGGCGTAGTTATGTACGCGAGGTACTGGTTTCGCTATGTCGCGAGAGCTGGGGTTGGGGCCGCATTGCTACGCTTGCTCGGAGTGTGTCAGGCGGTCCTACTGTAGGTTACTCCGGGCGCGCTTGGCAGTGTCTGGCTTTTTAATGGCCGGACTGGAGAATTGCCTGAGAAGGCTACTTTCTACCTCCACTGCGAGAGCCGCCGTATGCTCCTCCATACGGAGGGAGCGTTCGGTGTTTCCGTTGACCGTAATTACTCCTCGAGGGTCTGGCATCTCGAGCTTGAGATATGCATAGTGCGGCACCGCATTGAACTTTGCGAATGCGGTTCGTCCGAGCAGGGCGTGATAGCCACTGCGAAACGGGACTATATCGAAGATTAACTCTTCGCTTTGGAAATTGTCCGGGTATCCGAAGACCACGCCAAGTGTTACTGAGCCTGTACAGTTGGCTTCTACACCTGGTATAACGCCTTTAAAGGTTGTTCTTGTGGGTTTAATCCTTGAGGGATCTATGCCCATTTTCCGCACTTTATCCTGATAAAGCAGGTTCAGGCTACTGCCGCCGTCCATGAGGACTCTTGTGAGATGAAATCCGTCGATGATTGGGTCGAGAACCAATGCGGCGAAGCCGCCATGACGGATGCTAGTGGGATGGTCCCTTCGATCAAAAGTGATCGGGCAGGAGGACCATGGGTTGAACTTTGGGGCAACTGGCTCTATTGCGTATACGTCCCGTAGCGCACGCTTCCGCTCCCGTTTGCGAATGTGGGTTGCGTATATCATGTTCACCGTCCGCACTTGTGGGGGAAAGCCCTTCTGTCAATTGTTGTTTGGCGGCTTGGGCTCCTTGTCGTCGCTGTGCAGCCCCTTGTCTCTGTTTTCGGCCCTTAACTTGCCTGCCTGCTTGAACACCCAACAATCCCTGTTAGTGTGATTGGCTAGCCTTTCGGGGGTGCCATGTATCTTGCACCAGCGATCGAGTATTCGGTCCAAACTGGACTGGCCCTGAGTATTCTTTTTGAATGGCTTTTTCCGCTGACCGGATTTATAGCCTTTGAATCCGGCATTGACTGCCGTGTCTTCATTGCTGTCGCTGTTAACGCGGCGTTTTTGCTTATTCCGACGTGTCCCGCCACTTTTGTCCTTGGTATCCGAATTACTAGGGTTCTTCGATAAGTTGTTACTGCAAGCTAGCCAGCTGTCTTCTCCCGCGCAAAAGAGGGTCATGAGTGTCGTGGGGGCTGCCATGGATTTCGGCTTTTCCTGTCCCAGGTGCCGGGCAAGCCAATCGTCGTGGATGTTATGCTTGAAGGCTGCTAGGGCCTCTATGTCCGGACAGTCGACTATCTGGTTTTTCTTTGTTAAGAACCGTGTCCAAAATTGTCTGGCCGATTCTTTTGGCTGCTGAATTATGTGGCTTAAATCGTCGGCGTCCGGCGGTCGCACGTAAGTGCCCTGGAAGTTGTCGAGGAATGCGGCTTCCAGGTCCTCCCAAGAACCGATTGAATCTGCTGGCAAGCTGTTAAGCCAATGCCGGGCCGGTCCTTTAAGTTTGAGCGGGAGGTATTTGATGGCATGTAGATCATCGCCGCGTGCCATGTGGATGTGAAGGAGATAATCCTCGATCCATACCGCCGGGTCTGTTGTGCGGCGCCTCTGTACTGGGCTATATCGCGACGCAGCTCGGAAGAGCTATGTCTGTTGTGTTCGGCCCGGCCGGATTTGTTGTATCCGGAGTGAAGATTATTGTCACATGCTGTAGGGCGCCTGCGCGATCCGTAGATCGGTCTTGTTTGTCTTGCGTTATCCTCCAGTATGTCTCGCAGGTCGGGCGCATTTTCCCGTGCTTTAGTTGAGCGGCGTCGGGGCATGGCTTGGGTGGAGGGCCGACAGGCCTCTCTGTCGCGACCGCGAGGTGGCCGGTCTGCCATGTCATGTGCTGGTGATGTAGGTGCTTCCTCCTCTGATCGGGGTAGCGGCCTGCGCTTCGGGTAACTTTTGGAGGGGCATTCTAGTTCATACTCTTCGGCCGCAAGGTCTTCAGTCCATCTGTCAGCTAGCAATTCTTGGGAACCTCTAAGTTGTTGCTGCTTTTTCTTGAGGCTGCTTGCCGTAGCTAAAATCCTGCGTTTAAAACGCTCTTGTTCGGCGGGGTCTGATGCTATGACGAATTCGTCGTCATCGAGGCTAGCCTCGTCTTCAGAGGGAGGCGTATAGTTATCATCCTCGACCGCTCGGTCTGCCGCTCTTTCATGAGGGCTGGCTTCTCCATCTTCCTGTGCCGAATTTTGCTGAGGTGGGTGTTCTTCGGCGCTATCCGGGGTAGTATTATCTCCCGTGCCGGAATCACCGTTTTTGCTTTGGCGGGATTTAGAGCGGCGCCGCTGACGCCGGCGCTTTTGCTGCTTCTTGGGGGCGTCATCCCCCACTGTTCCATCGCAATCTCCATCTTTTGGAGTATCCACCATATATATGTCATATGTCGAGGTGGCCTTCCAGCGCCCTACAGGTGCTGGTTCTTGTTCGTCTCCTGCATCGTCGTCCATGCCGTCAATGTCTTCGGAGTCGAAGTCCAGCGTGTCGGTTAAGTCGTCGACAGTGGCTACGAAGTGGGTGGTGGGTGGGCTTTGAATTTCTTCGTCGTCCGTATCCCAACCTTGCTGACAGTAGTCCGGCTAGGGCTCTCCTGATAAAGAGAGAGACTTTAGAGAATTCAGGATGTCGCCGAAGGGCGAGTGCTGAAAGATGTCCGTGGCGGTGAACTCCATAATCGGCGCCCAATCGGATTCGATCGGCAGGGGCGCGGGGGGCTCGGAGCTCGGAGAAGAATCCGGCTCCTCGGAGTCATGGGCCATGCGGAGTGCGGGGCTGGAGTTCGGCTCAATTGCCTCTGAGATCGCAGCCCCTGAGGCAGTGTCCAACCGCTGATCCTCGATTGGTGCAGTAGGCTCCGAATCAATGGTCGGAACCGATGCGTGTGCGGCCTCCAAGGCGCTGTTCGGTGGCAGAGCTATATCATGCCCATCGAGACAGTGCGGCGTGCTTGGCTGTGGCTCGAATCCGTCGAAGATCAAGTCCCCGCGGATATCAGCCGTGTAGTTTAGGCTTCCAAACCTGACCTGATGGCCAGGGGCATAGCTTTCGATCTGCTGAAGGTGGCCAAGTGAATTGGCCCGCAGTGTGAAGCCGCCGAAGACGAAGATCTGTCCGGGGAGAAAAGTCTCACCCTGGACTGCATCGTTGTTGATGATCGAAGGAGCCATCGGGCCTAAAAGTGACGACACAGAGGAACTCTCAATGAAAGCACCAATGTCGGTGTCAAAACTGGCGGATCTCGGGTAGGGGGTCCCGAACTATGCGTCTAGGCCGGATGGTAACAGGAGACAGGGGACACTTTGTTTTACCCAGGTTCGGGCCCTCTCGATGGAGGTAATACCCTACTCCTGCTTGATTAATATTGATGATATGGGTAGTACAAGAGTAGATCTACCACGAGATCAAGGAGGCTAAACCCTAGAAGCTAGCCTATGGTATGATTGTTGTGTATGGAGTTGATTGCCTGCGGACTACAACCCTTCGGTTTATATAGACACCGGATAGGGTTAGGGTTACACAGAGTCGGTTACAATGGTAGGAGATCTTGAATATCCGCATCGCCAAGCTTGCCTTCCACGCCAAGGAAAGTCCCATCCGGACACGGGACGAAGTCTTCAATCTTGTATCTTCATAGTCCAGGAGTCCGGCTGAAGGTATAGTCCGGCTACCCGAATACCCCCTAATCCAGGACTCCCTGACTACCCATGTAATATAACATAACTAGTTAGGTACTTGTCTGTTCAAGTACTAATGACCCCTATGCCTGGTTTCCACGCATACCCCGGTTCTTATATAACTGAGCGGGTATTCAGACACACTCCGGACTATCGGGTCCTGAGGTTGAAGAGAACAGGTCCGCCATGACAAATGATTTACAATCCAGCTAGAAGGCATTATACATGTCACTTTAATTACATAGTCATGTAGACTGACTAAATTCCCCTTCTATACCATCCAACAGGCTGTCTAGCTTACAATCCTGTTGGGAATACTTTGCGGCTAATACTAATTGCCCATACACTAAGCTAACGGGGATCTCTTTCCCATCGGGCCCCACAGGTCCGACCTCGGCCATGTGGTTTGGGTCAGCCTTGGTATACCGCGTCTTCACCATGGCCCAGGCTTCACTGGCACCTTGACGACAGGCCGATATCTTCCATAATCGGAAGCGTCGCCGTGCTCCTTTGAGCTTCTCCGCAAGCTCTCCAATGCCTTCTGGCAGGGAGACGGATGGCCACAAGGCCTGGGCAATACCTTGCATCACCTGGCGAACTTGTTCGTGCAGTCGTGAGAGCTCGGGTAGAAGATCACCCGCAGACCTGGGCATCTCCTCCGCGGGACGACCCGTCAGCATACCTGCAGACATAATTCTGTTAGCCAGCTTCTCCACCACACCCCTTTTAAGGGTTCATCCAAGCACTTACTGAAAATGCCGCGTCGAAGCCGCTTATTCTCCTTCTCGGAGTCCACAAGCTGGGCTCAAACATCCTTCAGTTCCACGCCCAGCTTGGTATTGGCATCTCGGAGATTGTTTTTCTCCCGCCTGACCTCAGTCAGCACGCGTTCGCCAGCCTTTAGCTGTCGTACGACATGCTGGTCCTCCGGATTCTCTCTGGGTTCATCTGCAATATCTATTGTTAGATCTGCAGCCACACCGCACGCTATATGGTACCTATCATTCTTTGAAAGAAATGTTACCAGCTGAGGACTTTTTAGGTTCCTTCAATGCGGCAACGGCGGCCCGAAGTTGGGTCTTGCATTCCTCCAGCTCCTGTGACAGTCGAGTATTCTTCTCTGTGAGAACCTGCACAATAGATGATCCTTAAATCAGTTCTGCTAACTGTTTGAAGTCTCAGGGGCTACTGATACATATAATCGTCAGATTTTCTTACCCGTACATCCCTTACATACTGGCATGTGGCTCTGGCTAGACCATTTTGAGCAGCATGGAGGTACGCGTCTCAAGAATTGAAGGCATCAAATGCCTTTGATGAGAAGCAAGCGTCACGGAGTACGGCCTGGCGACGCCTATGATTCATGGTGCTCTCCACTTCTGAATTTGTAGCAGATAGTTTATCTGCATCCTCTGTAGGGGGAGTATCCGGCATCCGCCCCATGTCGGGTTTGATGTCTACTACACAACCTTCTTCTTGTAGACGCTGTTGGGCCTCCAAGTGCAGAGGTTTGTAGGACAGTAGCAAATTTCCCTCAAGTGGATGACCTAAGGTTTATCAATCCGTAGGAGGCGTAGGATGAAGATGGTCTCTCTCAAGCAACCCTGCAACCAAATAACAAAGAGTCTCTTGTGTCCCCAACACACCCAATACAATGATAAATTGTATAGGTGCACTAGTTCGGCGAAGAGATGGTGATACAAGTGCAATATGGATGGTAGATAAAGGTATTTGTAATCTGAAAATATAAAAACAGCAAGGTAACTAATGATAAAAGTGAGCGTAAACGGTATTGCAATGATAGGAAATAAGGCCTAGGGTTCATACTTTCACTAGTGTAAGTCCTCTCAACAATACTAACATAATTGGATCATAAAATTATCCCTCAACATGCAACAAAGAGTCACTCCAAAGTCACTAATAGCGGAGAACGAACGAAGAGATTATGGTAGGGTACGAAACCACCTCAAAGTTATTCTTTCCAATCAATCCATTGGGCTATTCCTATAAGTGTCACAAACAGCCCTAGAGTTCGTACTAGAATAACACCTTAAGATACAAATCAACCAAAACCCTAATGTCACCTAGATACTTCAATGTCACCTCAAGTATCCATGGGCATGATTATATGATATGCATCACACAATCTCAATTCATCTATTCAACCAACACAAAGAACCTCAAAGAGTGCCCCAAAGTTTCTACCGGAGAATCACGACGAAAACGTGTGCCAACCCCTATGCATAGGTTCCCAATGTCACGAAACCCGCAAGTTGGTCACCAAAACGTACATCAAGTGGCACGTGGTATCCCATTGTCACCACAGATATCCACGGCAAGACATACATCAAGTGTTCTCAAGTCTTTAAAGACTCAATCCGATAAGATTACTTCAAAGGGGAAACTCGATTCATTACAAGAGAGAAGAGGGGGGAAGAAACATCATAAGATCCAAATATAATAGCAAAGCTCGTGATACATCAAGATCGTATCATCTCAAGAACACGAGAGAGAGAGAGAGATCAAACGCATAGCTACTAGTACATACCCTCGGCCCCGAGGGAGAACTACTCCCTCCTCGTCATGGAGAGCACCGGGATGATGAAGATGGCCACCGGAGAAGGATTGCCCCCTCCGGCAGGGTGCCAGAACGGGTCTAGATTGAGTTTCGGTGGCTACGGAGGCTTCTGGCGGCGGAACTCCCGATCTATATTGCTCCTGGATGTTTTTAGGGTATATGGAGATATATAGGCGGAAGAAGTACGTCAGGGGGGCCACGAGGGGCTCACGAGGGTGGAGGGCGCGCCCAGGGGGGTGGGCGCGCCCCCTGCCTCATGACCTCCTCGTAGGTTCCCCGACGTGCACTCCAAGTCTTCTGGGCTTCTTTCCTTCCAAAAATGAGTTCCGTGAAGTTTCGGGTCAATTGGACTCCGTTTGATTTTCCTTTTCTTCGAAACCCTAAAACAGGGTAAAAACAAAAACTAGCACTGGGCTCTGGGTTAATAGGTTGGTCCCAAAAATGATATAAAAGTGTATAATAAAGCCCATAAACATTCAAAATAGTAGATAATATAGCATGGAGCAATCAAAAATTATAGATACGTTGGAGACGTATCAGGCTTCCGCCTCTATGTCCGGTCCTGGAGCCCGACTGGTGGAAGCATGATCGACAGCCTCACCGGATATATATTCCGGCGAGCGTTTTTTCTATTAAAGAAACATGGACGTCATTACATTTTGAGAAATACGACAACCACGGAGCGGGGTTTTTGTCATACCTCTGCGCCGGCGTCTCCGTCCTGACCGCCTTCCTTTTTGGCTTACCCGGCCTCGGTGCCTCTTGTTGACGAGTTGCTGCGGGTTCGGCACGGCGTCCCAAATGCCTTCCCTGTAAAACACCATATGTATATGGTAGGTGAAGTATCTAAAATTGGATCCTAGTTTTTGGAGTTGAGAATTTGGTTTTTCTTACAAGCGATGCAGGGAGCAGTCCGGGATAGTCGGCCGTAATGGCCACCATGGCGTCATCACAGCTCAATTGATAGAACTGCCGGTCTATCAGCTCCACGAATATGTCCGGATCTTCTTCGAGTCCGGTACCGAGGGCCTGGTCGGGGTCCTCTGGTTGTGGGGATGGGCTGTTGACCTCCCTTATGGCTTTTCACAGTTCCTGCCGTAAAATGGCAAGGTGAGTGCCTACGACAAAGAATGTGGGAAGAATGGGAGTCAGGGGATATAACTCACCCAGCTTGGAGGGTTGTACATGGAGAATCCATCCCGGGGCTTGATGCGGATGAACTCCTCTTCCTCTCCCTTGAACAGATCGGACAGGATTTTTGCTAAAGCAGCAGCGTTGTCCGGACCCTTACGCCCCAACGGGTGGCATCGTCTTCCCCATTGAGGGAGTCCTGGATTAGGGGTGTCCGGATAGCCGGACTATACCTTCGGCCGGACTCCTGGACTATGAAGAGACAAGATTGAAGACTTCGTCCCGTGTCCGGAAGGGACTTTCCTTGGCGTGGAAGGCAAGCTTGGCGATACGGATATGTAGACCTCCTACCATTGTAACCGACCCTGTGTAACCCTAGCCCTCTCCGGTGTCTATATAAACCGGAGGGTTTTAGTCCGTAGGATGAACAACAGGAGACAGGGGACACTTTGTTTTACCCAGGTCCGGGCCCTCTCGATGGAGGTAATACCCTACTCCTGCTTGATTAATATTGATGATATGGGTAGTACAAGAGTAGATCTACCACGAGATCAAGGAGGCTAAACCCTAGAAGCTAGCCTATGGTATGATTGTTGTGTATGGAGTTGATTGCCTACGGACTACAACCCTCCGGTTTATATAGACACCGGATAGGGTTAGGGTTACACAGAGTCGGTTACAATGGTAGGAGATCTTGAATATCCGCATCGCCAAGCTTGCCTTCCACGCCAAGGAAAGTCCCATCCGGACACGGGACGAAGTCTTCAATCTTGTATCTTCATAGTCCAGGAGTCCGGCTGAAGGTATAGTCTGGCTACCCGAACACCCCCTAATCCAGGACTCCCTCAGTAGCCCCTGAACCAGGCTTCAATGACGACGAGTCCGGCGCGCAAATTGTCTTCGGCATTGCAAGGCGGGTTCCTCCTCCAAGTCCTTCATAGAAGATTTGTAAACACCAAGAGTAGTGTCCGGTTCTGCAAAATAAGCTTCCACATATTGCCATAGAGAGAATGATAATATTAACAGAAATCAAATCTGCTGACGTATTCCGTAGTGCACTATCACACTACGGCCAAGTCCTTTACTCAAATTGTTTTTACTTTTCCACCTCAGCATGTTTTGCGAGGCGGTTTCCTTGGCACGTCTTGTCAAAGCAGAGATCGTGTGCCCCCCTTTACGGGATTCTCATCAATACGGACGTGGGTAACCCAATCGTACCCATTAGCATGTTTTCTCGATTAAAGGCGAGTCCCAAACGGTTACGGGGAGGGCTCCTGGTATTCAACCTCTTATAAAGAGACCAAGGCCTTACTCCCTTTTCCAACCTCAAACGAGTTCGCCCGTCGCCTTGAGTTCCAACACCCTAGGCTTCAGATTCCAGGTGCTTTGGACCTTCGACAATGTCCAGTTCCGACCTTCAAGGCCGATGGATGCCCTCCTCCGTCATGGAGGAGGATGTGCTAAAGTTGAGAGAGGCTAAGTTCTTGACTGGCGAAATTCCGCATAGGTTGCCTATTCAAGGGCAGGCTATTCCCAATCCCCAGCCCGGTGAGAGCGTAGTGTTCATGTCCCACTTCCTTCGGGGGTTAGGCTTCCCGATGGATCCCTTCATGAGGGGGTTGTTGTTCTATTACGGGCTGGAATTTCATGGCTTAGCTCCGGAGTCCATCCTCCACATTTCCTCATTCATTGTTGTGTGCAAAGCGTTCCTCCGCGTTACTCCTCACTTCGGTTTATGGCTCAAGACTTTTGAAGTGGAGCCGAAGATGATCGAGGGACGGCACGCAGAGTGCGGAGGTGCTGTCATCAGTAAGAACACCGATGCTCCATGGCCCGAGGGCTCTTTTCAAGAGGAGCTCGGCCTATGGCAACGAGAGTGGTTCTATATCACCACTCCCAGGAGTGCCAAGTGGGTGGCGCCTCCTGCCTTTCGCTCGGGTCCCCCACCACGGCTAGCGTCATGGGTCAACAAAGGATTAAATTGGGGGTTATCCAAAGACGTGCCCTTGTTACAAGGCCGCATTAAAGATCTCCTGGAAGGAGACCTCAGCCTGGTCAAGGTGACGCAGGTCATGCTGATTCGCCGAATATTGCCCGGCAAATGTCACCCCTTCACCTATGGGAGTTTAATCCAGAGGGACCGCGAGCTCTCCAGAACTTTATGGGCGCAACGCCTGCAGAGATGCATAAACTGTTCTTTGGATCACAAGAGATGTGTCCGGATTTAACCGAGGACGCAGGCCTAAGCTGCAATCGCCCGAATACTCAAGTAAGCAACCTTGTGCCCGGACCTTCTATCCGTATAATTGTCATAAACTTGCCCCTAAAAGAGCCGTCCTTTTAAACAGGATTGGATAGCGACAGCAAAGCTGATCAGGTGTCCGGCTCCCCTTCCTGAAACCAGGCCGGATCCCGTGCTGGTCAGGATGCTGGAAAAATGCCTTTGGAGGGGGAGGACAAGGAAGCTATGGCCTCCTCGAAGGAGGCTGCTCCGAAGGGAGGAACCGACAATTCCTCTCCTAAGGGGAAGAAGAGAGCCGCCTCTGACGACCCGAAGACCATGGCCTCGAAACGGGGGAGAAAATCCTTGTCAGAGGGTCCGACGCTGGGGAGTTCCTCGGCCGGACCACGCCCTCAAGGGGATCAGCCCTCCAGCGAGCCGTAAGTAGAGAGAGGTTTTCCTTTTGAGGGATGAGAGAAATCCTTGATTTATATCTGAGAAGACTAACCGAAATTTTACCTTACAGCTCGGACCTCAGCCCTTCTCGGCAGAGCTCGTCTTCGGGGGATCTTCTTCCGAAGATGATGGAGAGCGGGACGCCTCCCCCTGCCGTCCCGCCTAGCGAGGCGGGCGACCCTGAGGTGTCGTCGCGGAGGGTTTCTCCGAATCCGGCAGGGGCGGAAGACTATGTGGCCCCCCAAGGCTCTCCGCGTCCGGCCTTCGAAAGAGGCCATAGGACAAGTCCGGCACTGTCTGGTGCTCGGCCGGAGGAGCTGAAGATTCTGTTGGGGCGAGCTTCTATCTCAGAGGAGCACCGTGCATTGATGGGCACGGTGATTGAAAGGATTTCATCCGCAGAAAGCGGATTGCATGAGGCCGTCAAAAGTTTACTGACGGGTTTTGAGGTACGTTTAGATAATGTACACTTTTGTCTGTTGCGCATAAGTAAGGTGCGCCCTGTATAGATAGTAGCCCCTGAGACTCTGCGCGTTGTCAAGAAATGACGGCGCGCAGAGGATCATAATCCCAGGTCTAAGATGTCGCCTTTGAATGTAGGTGGCGAGGTGTCTTGAATCAAGCCGAACTTATGATGTGGCCGAACTAAAGTGGCAACTGGACGTGGCAGATGCCGACATCGCGCTTGTCAACAAGCGGCTTGATGAGGCTCAAGGTATGTAATTCTTTGGGCGGCATCAAGTAATAGGAGCTTTATGCCAGTGTCTTACAATGTGTGTGCTTGCCGCAGATGGTACGGCCGCCGTGGAGAATCTTAGGGAAGAACTTGCCCGAGCTAAGGAGCAAGCCAGAAAAAGCGATGCGGCTGCCGAGAAGGCCCTTGAAGAGCTGAGAGCTGAACAGGCTTCTCACTGCCGAAGCAAAGAAGAGATGGCCGAGATGGCCGAGAAGTTAAAGAGCGCTGCAGACCGTTGCGAACTTCTTGAGAAAGAAGACCGGGCGAGACAGACGGATTTAGAGAAGGCCGTTGCCGATGCCAAGGACGCTCGCTCTGCGATGAGAGCTGCGAAAGAGGAGCTGCGTCAGGCCGAACAGATTGCGGCTGGAAAGCCCTTTATGCTGCGGAGGAAGTTTTGTGATCCGAAGTTTGCTCCGTTGGACCGGATGTGGAGTGTGGAGGACACCTATCTGGATTTGGCAGCAAGTGCTGCTGATGCGACCGAACACTTTCGAGATCTAGAAGATCGCGAAGTGGAAAAGCTTTTCTGGTCACAGTTCCACAATCCAGAGCGTCCACTGGCAGTGGACGATCGCCTGGCCCAATGGGCCGAACTGAATAGATTGTCCGGACTCGCCATGAAGTACATCATGGGTCATCTGTGGCCTGGGAGACCGGAGCCGAAGAGTTATTTCAGCTTGGTGCAGCAATTCCTTGACGCGGTGCCGCGTATAAATGCAATGAAGAGGTCGGCATGCATAGAGGGCGTATGGATGGCTCATGCCCGTGTTAAGACATACTAGGCAGAGATGGAGACCACCGTTGTTGCGTCCCGAGATTCGGACAAAAGCCGAGTACCTTCCGAGCACTATTTTCAGGAAGTTCTTGAAGGCGCTCGTGTAATAGAGACGCAATGCCCGAAAGATGCTATGTTATGATAGCATATGTAATTATAAAGTAATATTTTGATAAATTGTAGTGGCCTTTTTTATACTTGTGCCTCCAAGTATTATTAACACCTTCTATGCGGCCGTTTTAAGATATATATATATATATATATGTATATATGTATATATATATATATATATAGAATCTGAAAGATGGCAGTCGTTGGCTTCAGCCCCCACGCACATAGTGCGGGGGTGCTCGCAGAAGACGCATTTTCACACTTAACCCAACGTCTTGGTCCTACAAAGGAGGTGATAGCGCAGCGGGCCAGGCAACCGGACTATAATGCTTTAACACTTTCACTTAGCCATAGGAGTTTGAAAATGAGACTCTTTAGGTAGCTCCTTGTTGGCTACTGCGCTCGTCCGAATTCGGGCCGCTTATGTGCCTGACCGGGAAGCGGCCCTTCGTTAAAGCGGAGGAATCCGATAGATTCCGATCGGTCATCGAGTGGCTGACCAGTCTCACGCTACATCATGACAGTCAGTTTTCGGCTTTCTCTACTGAGGTGCTCGCCCTAGCCGAACCGGGGGCACAATCGCAGTAGTTCTCCTGGTGCTACCTTAGCCGATAGAGCGGAACGTAAGGTAGCCGAACTCAGGAGCCGGGCAACCCAACATTTGACCAAAGACATGATTCGGAGCTGATGCATATAATGCCAAAACTCGCGACGCCGAACACTCCCTAAGGTGTTCGGTCTTTATGAGTGCGGGCCAAACAACACCCTTTATTAAAAAAGCCCCTAGTGTCCAGGTACGTGAAAAAATTCTGACGTGGCCATATGCCAAGACGCCAGCCTCCTCCTTGGTTATATTAGAAAGAGAAAACCAGGGGATGTGTAACAACAAGAGACAGTAAAAAAGGTTTACGCAGGGTCTTAATCTAAAAAGAATCCTTTAGGACGGGTCCCTACTGCACGTCTGCGCCTGTGTCTCCGTTGTGCCGTATCCTGGACGGGCGCCGCACGATGTTCATCTGTAAAAGAGAGGAACTGAGTTGAAAACGAGTCGTGCCGAAAAAGTTTAAAATAAGCAAAGTATAAAGTAAGATATATAAGTTTGAGCTTTATTGTCTCTTATTGTATATGCGTGGAGCCCCTAGTGCTGGGGTATATGGCTTCTAGGCCTGCATCAATGTTGATTTTGCACCGAACTCGTCTATCCGCGTTCGTGGTCTTTAAATGACCTATTTTGAAGTTTTTTGGCCGGTGAGGCCATTTTGCTGTGGGGCTGTCAAAGCGGCCGCACAGTCCTCCGCTTGGGGAGGCGCACTTTAGTGCTTCCCCTTCAAAGAGATGATGCCTCGTGGACCGGGCATCTTGAGCGTAAGAGATGCATAATGCGGTATTGCGTTAAAGCGAGCGAAAGCTTTGCGTCCCAGTAGTGCTTGATAGCGACTTGAGAACGGGACGATATGGAAGGTCAGCTTTTCGCGACAGAGGTTATCGGCAGAGCCGAATGTGACTGTGAGCCGGAGAAAACCCGTACAATGGGTGTCCGGACCAGGTATTACCCCTTGAAAGGAGGTTTTGCTGCGGTGGATTCTTGCTGGGTTTATCCCCATGTGCTGGATTGTATCCTGATATATCAGGTTTAGTCCACTGCCGCCGTCCATCAGGACATTTGAAAACTTGAGTCCGCCAATTATTGGATCGAGTATCAAGGCAGTCCAGCCTACATTCTTGATATTCCTAGAATAATCTAGCTGATCGAAGATGATCGGTTTTGACAACCAGTGGCAGGACCCTTTGGGGATGGGCCGTGTGGTGCGTACCTTTACGGGCGCCGCACGTTTTGTTATGTGAAGTGAGTCACTGTTTTTACTTCCTGTGGGAAGTTCTTTTGTTTCCTGGTGCTCTGCTTTTGGGGTTCGTCCTTGTCTTTGCTTGGTGTGTCGAGCCCCTTGTGTTCGGCATTGAGTCTGCCAGATTGTTTGAAAACCCAACAGTCTCTGTGGGTATGGTTAGCAGGCTTCCGGGAGTACTGTGTATCTGACACATCCTGTCCAGGATTTTATTTAGGTTGGATGGATCGTCCCTGTTATCCTGGGGGCGATTTTTCCTGATTTTGTCGTGAGCCTTTGAATCCGGCATTGACTGCCGTGCTCTTCGGACTTTTGTCCTTAGTCCAGCGACGGTCCTTGTTGCGTCGTGGTTTTCCGTTTCCATCCCTAGTTTCGGATGTACTTGGGTTGCTGGGGCTGCACCTTGCCAACCAGCTGTCCTCCCCTGCACAAAAGCGGGTCATGAGGCTTGTTAGTGCGGCCATTGTTCTTGGCTTTTCTTGGCCGAGGTGTCTGGCGAGCCATTCGTCTTGGACATTATGCTTGAAAGCTGCTAAGGCTTCGGCGTCCGGACAGTCGACTATCTGATTCTTTTTAGTGAGGAATCTATTCCAGAACTGCCGAGCTGATTCTTCGGGTTGTTGATTTATGTGACTAAGATCGTCTGCATCCGGGGGACGAGAATAGGTCCCTCGAAAGTTTGCTCGGAAAGCATCCTCAAGCTCTTCCCAGCTTCCAATTGTGTTTTTTGGAAGGCTTTTAAGCCAATGCCGGGCTGGCCCTTTAAGCTTAAGGGGTAGATATTTTATGGCGTGGAGATCATCTCCTCTAGCCATGTGTATGTGGAGGATATAATCCTCGATCCAGACTCCAGGGTCTGTTGTTCCATCATATGCCTCTATGTTTACGGGTTTGAATCCCTCTGGGAATTCATAGTCCAGGACCTCATCGGTGAAACATAGGGGGTGTGCGGCTCCCCTGTATTTGGGTGTGCCGGATTCCGACGATGGCTTCATAGCATTGCTTACGAGAGCTTGCTTTCTTGGCCCATAAATGGACCTGACTGGGCCATGATGCGAATCCTTAAGTGGATCGCATGCCGATTTAGGTGCGGCGTCGCTTGCCGCTTTATGGGGTCATCTATCCGGCCGTGTGGCTTTTTCATTTTTTGAATGCGAGGGCTCTAGGGCCTCTTCGTCGAATTCAGGCAGTAGCTTTCTTTTCGGATAGCTTTTAGTGCGGCGACTGTCGCCGTACTTATCTGTTGTATTGGTTACTTTGCTCCATCTAATCCGGAGTGCATCTTCCGCTGTTTTTAGCTTCCGCTTCTGCTTTTTTAGGCTGCGTGCAGTTGCAACGAGTCTCTCGTGGAGATTCTTCTGCTCCATAGGTTTGTTCGGCGTGAGGTTGTCTGGAATGCCGTTTTCGCCGGAGGAGGGATGTTCGGTTTCTCTATCCGTGTTTCCCTGTTCGAACGGTTGCTCTAAGGCCTGCTTGTCGTCTACCAGCTCGTCCTGCTCTATGGTTGGGTTTTTGTCAAGGCGGGGCTTGGGTCGGCGTTTACGCCGATGCTTTGATTGCTTTTCGGGGGGGTCGATCTCCCGTCCGATCCCCTTTTTCCTCGTTGTCGCTTCCTTTAGGGGTATCCACCATGTACACATCGTGGGATGAGGTGGTTGTCCAATTCCCTATGGGCGTTGGTTCGTCGGTATCTCCTGCATCGTCATCCATGCTGTCGATGTCTCCGGAGTCGCAGTTGAGCACGTCGTTTAAATTGTCGACAGTGGCTACCAAGTGGGTGGTGGGTGGGCTTTGAATTTCTTCATCATCCGTATCCCATCCTCGCTGACCGTAATCCGGCCAGGGCTCTCCTGATAAAGAGAGAGACTTTAGAGAATTCAGGATGTCGCCGAAGGGCGAGTGCTGAAAGATGTCCGCGGCGGTGAACTCCATTATTGGCGCCCAATCGGGTTCGATCGGCAGGGACGCGAGGGATTCGGAGAGGAATCTGGCTCCTTGGAGTCACGGGCCGTGCAGAGTGCGGGGCTGGCGTTTGGCTTGATCGCCTTTGAGATTACAGCCCCCGAGGTGACGTCCAACCGCTCACCCTCGATTGGCGCAGCCGGCTCCAAATTAAGGGTCAGAGCCGGTGCTTTTGCGGCCTCCAGGGTACTGTTCGGTGGCAGAGCTAGATCATGCCCCACGAGACAGTGCGGCGTGCTTGGCTGTGGCTCGAATCCGTCGAAGATCAAATCTCCGCAGATGTCTGCCGTGTAGTTTAGGCTTCCGAACCTGACTTGATGGCCAGGGGCGTAGCTTTCGATCTGCTCCAGGTGGCCAAGTGAATTGGCCCGCAGTGCGAAGCCGCCGAAGACGAAGATCTGTCCGGGGAGAAAAATCTCACCCTGGACCGCATCGTTGTTGATGATCAAAGGAGCCATCGGGCCTAAAGGCGACGACACAGAGGAACTCCCAATGAAAGCACCAATGTCGGTGTCAAAACCGGCAGATCTCGGGTAGGGGGTCCCGAACTGTGCGTCTAGGCCGGATGGTAATAGGAGACAGGGGACACTTTGTTTTACCCAGGTTCGGGCCCTCTCGATGGAGGTAATACCCTACTCCTGCTTGATTAATATTGATGATATGGGTAGTACAAGAGTAGATCTACCACGAGATCAAGGAGGCTAAACCCTAGAAGCTAGCCTATGGTATGATTGTTGTGTATGGAGTTGATTGCCTCCGGACTACAACCCTCCGGTTTATATAGACACCGGATAGGGTTAGGGTTACACAGAGTCGGTTACAATGGTAGGAGATCTTGAGTATCCGCATCGCCAAGCTTGCCTTCCACGCCAAGGAAAGTCCCATCCAGACACGGGACGAAGTCTTCAATCTTGTATCTTCATAGTCCAGGAGTCCGGCTGAAGGTATAGTCCGGCTACCCGAACACCCCCTAATCCTGGACTCCCTCAAAGCCCATCGTTGGAATATACAAGCCAAGTTCTATAATGAAAAATTCCCACTAGTATGAACAAGACAACTTATGAGACTCACTATATGAAAATCATGGTGCTACTTTGAAGCACAATATATGAGACTCACTACATGAAGAACAAGGTGCTACTTTGAAGCACAAGTGTGGAAAAAGAGATAGTAGCATTGCCCTTTTTATTTTCTCTTTTTTTGGGGGGCCTTTCTTTTTTTCCTTTCTTTTTGGCCTTTCTCTTTTTTTTAATTAGGCAATGCTCTAATAATGATGATCATCACACTTCTATTGATTACAACATAATGATTACAACTCGATACTAGAACAAGATATGACTCTATATGAATGCCTCCGGCGGTGTACCGGGATGGTGCAATGAATCAAGAGTGACATGTATGAAAAATAATGCATGGCGGCTTTGCCACAAATATGATGTCAACTACAAGATCATGCAATGGCAATATGACAAAAGTAAAGCATGTCATGATGATGATGATGATGATGATGATGATGATGATGGAAGTTGCATGGCAATATATCTCGGAATGGCTATGGAAATGCCATGATAGGTAGGTATGGTGGCTGTTTTGAGGAAGATATAGGGAGGTTTATGTGTGAAAGAGCGTATCATATCACGGGGTTTGGATGCACCGGCGAAGTTTGCACCAACTCTTAATGTGAGAAAGGGCAATGCACGGTACCGAAGAGGCTAGCAAATGGCGGAAAGGTAAAAGTGCGTATAATCCATGGACTCAACATTAGTCAAAAGAACTCATATACTTATTGCAAAAATTTAGAAGTCATCAGAAATCAAGTACTACGCGCATGCTCCTAGGGGGATAGATTGGTAGGAAAAGACCATCGCTCGTCCCCGACCGCCACTCATAAGGATGCACAAGCCAGGTACACTTCATGCTTCAAATTTGTTACACAACTTTAACCATACGTGCATGCTACGGGACTTGCTAACTTCAACACAAGTATTTCTCAAATTCACAACTACTCAACTGGCACGACTATGATATTATCACCTCCATATCTCAAAACAATTATCAAGCATCAAACTTATCTTAGTATTCAACCCACTAAAAAGAAAGTTTCACATATCTTGAATACCAAGTATATTAACATTAAGCAAATTACCATGCTATTAACGACTCTCAAAATAATCTAAGTGAAGCATGAGAGATCAAGTTTCTTTAAAACAAACCACCACCGTGATCTAAAAGATCTAAATGAAGCACTAGATAAAAAATTATCACGCTCAAAAAGATATAAGTGAAGCACATAGAGTAAACTATCAAGCTCAAAAGATATAAGTGAAGCACATGAGTATTCTAACAAATTTCAATTCATAGATGGCTCTCTCAAAAGGTGTGTAAAGCAAGGATGATTGTGGTACACTAACAAGCAAAGACACAAATAATACAAGACGCTCCAAGCAAAACACATATCATGTGGTGAATAAAAATATAGCTCCAAGTAAATTACCGATGGAAGTGGACGAAAGAGAGGATGCCTTCCGGGGCATCCCCAAGCTTTGACTTTTTGGTGTCCTTGGATTATCTTGGGGGTTCCATGCGCATCCCCAAGCTTAGGCTCTTGCCACTCCTTGTTCCATAATCCATCAAAAGAATTCACCCAAAACATGAAAACTTCACAACACAAAACTCAATAGAAATCTCGTGAGCTCCGTTAGAGAAAGAAAACAAAAGACTACTTTAAGGTACTGTAGTCAACTTGTTCTTTATTTGTATTGGTGTTAAACCTACTGTATTCCAACTTCTCTATGGTTTATAAACTATTTTACTAGCCATAGATTCATCAAAATAAGCAAACAACACACGCAAAACAGAATCTGTCAAAAACAGAACAGTCTGTAGTAATCTGTTACTAACGCAAACTTCTGGAACCCAAAAAATTCTACCAAAATTAGACGACCTGGGAAATTTTTTTATTGATCATCAGCAATTGGAATCACTATTTTATCACGTTCTGGTGATCTTTTACAATTCGGTCACTGAGCGCAAAGATTCTGGAAATTACAGCAAGATCAAATAACTATCTTCCAAGAAGATCTAATAGGTTTAACTTGGCACAAACACTAATTAAAAGATAAAACCACATCTAAACAGAATCTAGATGGATTATTTATTCCAAAACATAACCAAAAACAAAAACACAAAATAAAATTGGGCTGCCTCCCAACAAGCGCTATCGTTTAACGTCCCTAGCTAGGCATGATGATTTCAACGATGCTCACATAAAAGATAGGAATTGAAACATAAAGAGAGCATCATGAAGAATATGACTAGCACATTTAAGTCTAACCCACTTCCTATGCATAGGGATTTTGTGAGAAAACAACTTATGGGAACAATAATCAACTTGCATAGGAAGGTAAAACAAGCATAACTTCAAGACTTTAAGCGCATAGAGAGGAAACTTGATATTATTGCAATTCCTACAAGAATATATTCCTCCCTCATAATAATTTTCAGTAGCATAATGAATGAATTGAACAATATAACCAGCACCTAAAGCATTCTTTTCATGATCTACAAGCATAGATAATTTACTACTCTCCATATAAGCAAAATTCTTCTCATTCGGAATAGTAGTGGGAGCAAACTCAACAAAATAACTATCATGTGATTGAAAATTAAGATCAAGATGACAAGTTTCAAGGTAATAATTATTCTTTAAAGCATACGTGTCATCACAATAATCATCATAGATAGGAGGCATGCTTTCATCATAGTAAATTTGCTCATCAAAGTTTGGGGGACAAAAAATATCATCTTCATCAAACATAGCTTCCCCAAGCTTGTGGCTTTGCAAATCATTAGCATCATGGATATTCAAGTAATTCATACTAACAACTTTGCAATCATGCTCATCATACAAAGATTTAGTGCCAAACATTTTATAGATTTCTTCTTCTAGCACTTGAGCACAAGTTTCCTTTCCATCATACTCACGAAAGATATTAAAAAGATGAAGCGTATGAGACAAACTCAATTCCATTTTTTTGTAGTTTTCATTTATAAACTAGACTAGTGCTAAAAACAAGAAACAAAAAGATTCGATTGCAAGATCTAAAGGTATACCTTCACTTACCTAGCCTCCCCGGCAACGGCGCCAGAAAAGAGCTTGATGTCTACTACACAACCTTCTTCTTGTAGACGTTGTTGGGCCTCCAAGTGCAGAGGTTTGTAGGACAGTAGCAAATTTCCCTCAAGTGGATGGCCTAAGGTTTATCAATCCGTAGGAGGCGTAGGATGAAGATGGTCTCTCTCAAGCAACCCTGCAACCAAATAACAAAGAGTCTCTTGTGTCCCCAACACACCCAATACAATGGTAAATTGTATAGGTGCACTAGTTTGGCGAAGAGATGGTGATACAAGTGCAATATGGATGGTAGATAAAGGTATTTGTAATCTGAAAATATAAAAACAGCAAGGTAACTAATGATAAAAGTGAGCGTAAACGGTATTGCAATGATAGGAAATAAGGCCTAGGGTTCATACTTTCACTAGAGTAAGTCCTCTCAACAATACTAACATAATTGGATCATAAAATTATCCCTTAACATGCAATAAAGAGTCACTCCAAAGTCACTAATAGCGGAGAACGAATGAAGAGATTATGGTAGGGTACGAAACCACCTCAAAGTTATTCTTTCCAATCAATCCGTTGGGCTATTCCTATAAGTGTCACAAACAGCCCTAGAGTTCGTACTAGAATAACACCTTAAGATACAAATCAACCAAAACCCTAATGTCACCTAGATACTTCAATGTCACCTCAAGTATCCGTGGGCATGATTAAACGATATGCATCACACAATCTCAATTCATCTACTCAACCAACACAAAGAACCTCAAAGAGTGCCCCAAAGTTTCTACCAGAGAATCACGACGAAAACGTGTGCCAACCCCTATGCATAGGTTCCCGATGTCACGAAACCCGCAAGTTGGTCACTAAAACGTACATCAAGTGGCACGTGGTATCCCATTGTCACCACAGATATCCACGGCAAGACATACATCAAGTGTTCTCAAGTCTTTAAAGACTCAATCCGATAAGATTACTTCAAAGGGGAAACTCGATTCATTACAAGAGAGAAGAGGGGGGAAGAAACATCATAGGATCCAAATATAATAGCAAAGCTCGCGATACATAAGGATTGTATCATCTCAAGAACACGAGAGAGAGAGAGAGAGAGAGAGATCAAACACATAGCTACTGGTACATACCCTCAGCCCCGAGGGAGAACTACTCCCTCCTCGTCATGGAGAGCACCGGGATGATGAAGATGGACACCGGAGAGGGATTACCCCCTCCGGCAGGGTGCCGGAATGGGTCTAGATTGGCTTTCGGTGGCTACGGAGGCTTCTGGCAGCGGAACTCCCGATCTATGTTGCTCCCGGATGTTTTTAGGGTATATGGAGATATATAGGCGGAAGAAGCACGGCGGTGGAGCTCCGAGGGGCCCATGAGGCAGGGGGCGCGCCCAGGGGGGTGCGCCCTCCACCCTTGTGACCTCCCCGGAAACTTCTTGGAGTAGGGTCCAAGTCTCCTGGATCACGTTCGGTGAGAAGATCACGTTCCCGAAGGTTTCATTCCGTTTGGACTCCGTTTGATATTATGTTTCCTCGAAATACTGAAATAGGCAAAAAAACAGCAATTCTGGGCTGGGCCTCCGGTTAATAGGTTAGTCCCAAAAATAATATAAAAGTGGATAATAAAGCCCAATATT
The DNA here is from genome assembly GCF_003073215.2 of Triticum urartu. Classification (NCBI taxonomy): domain Eukaryota; kingdom Viridiplantae; phylum Streptophyta; class Magnoliopsida; order Poales; family Poaceae; genus Triticum; species Triticum urartu. The sequence goes on along the minus strand of NC_053028.1, from coordinate 4,782,002 downwards.
GCCTAAAACAGTAGATAAAGTAGCAAGGAGCAATCAAAAATTATAGATACGTTGTATCATGACCATCCGCCTAGACGCATAGTTCGGGACCCCCTACCCGAGATCCGCTGGTTTTGACACTGACATTGGTGCTTTCATTGAGTGTTCCTCTGAATCGTCACTTTTAGGCCCAATGGCTCCTCCGATCATCAACGACGATGCGATCCAGGGTGAGACTTTTCTCCCCGGACAGATCTTCGTATTTGGCGCCTTTGCACTGCGGGCCAATTCGCTTTGCCATCTGGACCAGATCGAAAGCTACGCCCTGGCCGTCAGGTCAGATTTGGAAGTTTAAACTACACAGCGGACCTCCGCGGAGACTTGATCTTCGACGGATTCGAGCCGCAGCCGAGCGCGTCGCACTGTCACGATGGGCATGATCTAGCTCTACCGCCGAACAGTGCCCTGGAGGCCGCACCCGCATCAGCTCCGACCCTTAATTCGGAACCAACTGCGCCAATCAAGGATTAGTGGTTGGACACCGCCTCGGGGGCTGCAATCTTTACGGCGATCGAGCCGAACACCAGCCCTATTCTCTGTGAAGCCCGTGACTCCAAGGAGCCGGACTCCTCTCCAGACTCCGAGCCCTCCGCGCCCCTACCGATCGAACCCGATTGGGCGCCGATTATGGAGTTCACCGCCGCGGACATCTTTCAGCACTCTCCCTTCGGCGATATTCTGAATTCACTAAAGTCTCTCTCTTTATCAGGAGAGCCCTGGCCGGACTATGGTCAGCAAGGTTGGGATGCGGATGATGAAGAAATTCAAAGCCCACCCACCACCCACTTCGTAGCCACTGTCGATGATTTAACCGACATGCACGACTTCGACTCCGAAGACATTGACGGTATGGACGCCGATGCAGGAGACGATCAAGAACCAGCGCCTATAGGGCATTGGAAAGCCACCTCGTCGTATGATATATACATGGTGGACACCATAAAAGAAGGCAATGGCGATGGAACTGCGGAGGATGACCCCTCCAAGAAGCAGCCTAAGCGCTGGCGTCAGTGGCGCCGCTCTAAATCCCGCCGAATCAAAAACGGTGATTCCGGCACGGGAGATAATAACACCCCGGATAGTGCCGAAGACAACCACCTCCAGCAAGATTCAGCATAGGAGGATGGAGAAGCCAGCCCACATGAGAGAGCAGCAGACAGAGAGGTCGAGGACGATAATCATATGCCTCCCTCCGAAGACGAGGCAAGCCTCGATGACGACGAATTTGTCGTGCCGGAGGATCCCATCGAACAAGAGCGTTTCAAACGCAGGCTTATAGCCACGGCGAGCAGCGTCAAGAAAAAATAGCAACAGCTTAGAGCTGATCAAGATTTGCTAGCCGACAGATGGACTAAGGTCCTTGCGGCCGAAGAGTATGAACTCGAACGCCCCTCCAAGAGCTACCCAAAGCGCAGGATGCTACCACGATTAGAGGAGGAAGCACCTAAACCTACATCACCAGTGCATGATGCGGCCGATCGGCCACCCCGTGGCCGCGACAGAGAGGCCTCTTGGCCCTCCACTCAAGCCGCACCCCGGCGCCGCTCAAAAAATACCAAGGCACGGGAAAATGCGCCAGACCTGCGAGATATATTGGAGGACAAGTCAAGGCAAACAAGATCGATCTACGGATCACGTGGGCGCCCCACGGCACGAGACAGTAATCGTCACTCCGGATATAGTCAATCCGGCCGGGCCGAACACAGTAGACAAAGCTCATTTGAGCTGCGTCGTGATATAGCCCAATACAGAGGTGCCACACACCCACTATGCTTCACAGATGAAGTAATGGATCATCAAATCCCTGAGGGTTTCAAACCCGTGAACATCGAATCATATGATGGCACAACAGATCCTGCGGTATGGATCGAGGACTATCTCCTTCATATCCACATGGCCCGCGGTGATGACCTATACGCCATCAAATACCTCCCACTCAAGCTTAAAGGACCAGCTCGGCATTGGCTTAACAACTTGCCAGCAGAATCAATTGGTTGTTGGGAGGACCTGGAAACCGCATTCCTCGACAATTTCCAGGGCACTTATGTGCGACCACCAGACGCCGATGACCTTAGCCACATAATTCAGTAGCCAGAGGAATCGGCCAGACAATTCTGGACACGGTTCCTAACCAAGAAAAATCAAATCGTCGACTGTCCGGACGCAGAGGCCCTAGCAGCCTTCAAGCATAACATCCGCGACGAGTGGCTTGCACGGCACCTAGGACAGGAAAAGCCGAAATCTATGGCAGCCCTCACGACACTTATGACCCGCTTTTGCGCGGGAGAAGACAGCTGGCTAGCTCGCAGCAATAACATGACCAAGAGCCCTGGTAATTCGGATACCAAGGACAATAGTGGCAGGTCGCGTCGCAACAAGCAAAAGCGCCGCATTAACGGCGACAATGCTGAGGATACGGCAGTTAATTCCGGATTCAGAGGCTCTAAACCCGGTCAGCGGAAAAAGCCATTCAAAAGAAATACTCCGGGCCCGTACAGTTTGGACCGAATACTCGACCGCTCATGCCAGATACATGGCACCCCCGAAAAACCAGCCAATCACACCAACAGGGATTGTTGGGTGTTCAAGCAGGCAGGCAAGTTAAATGCCGAAAGCAGAGACAAGGGGCTGCATAGCGATGACGAGGAGGAGCCCCGGCCGCCGAACAACAGTGGAGAGAAAGGTTTTCCCCCACAAGTGCGGATGGTGAACATGATATACGCAACCCACGTCCCCAAGAGGGAGCGGAAGCGTGTGCTAAGGGACGTATACGCGATGGAGCCAGTCGCCCCAAAGTTCAACCCATGGTCTTCCTGCCCGATCAGTTTTGATCGAAGGGACCACCCCACTAGCACCCTTCATGGCGGATTCGCCGCATTGGTTCTAGACCCAATTATTGACGGATTTCACCTCACTAGAGTCCTTATGGACGGCGGTAGCAACCTGAACCTGCTTTACCAGGATACAGTGCGGAAAATGGGCATCGATCCCTCGAGGATTAAACCCACTAAAATGACCTTTAAAGGCGTCATACTAGGTGTAGAGGCCAACTGTACAGGCTCAGTTACACTTGAAGCGGTCTTCAGATCTCCGGATAATTTCCGAAGCGAGGAGTTAATCTTCGACATAGTTCCGTTCCGCAGTGGCTATCACGCACTGCTCGGGCGAACCGCATTTGCCAAGTTCAATGCGGTGCCGCACTACGCATACCTCAAGCTCAAAATGCCAGGCCCTCGAGGAGTCATCACGGTCAATGGAAACAGCGAACGCTCTCTCCGAACGGAGGAGCATACGGCGGCTATCGCAGCAGAAGTACAAAGCAGCCTCTCAAGGCAATTCTCCAGTCCGGCCATTAAACGTCTGGACACCATCAAGCGCGCCCGGAGTAACCCACAACAAGACCGCCGGGCACGTTCCGAGCAAGCGTAGCAATGCGGCCCCAACCCCAGCCCTCGCGAACTTGCGAAACCAGTGTTGCGCGTACATAACTACGCTCTAGAAATACCATGGGCAAAAGAGGAGGGGCACAATCACGGCATGCCCGAAACACGGCTTAAACCACACTAGGGGCTGCCGACTTTTTCATTTTCTCTTACTTTCAGGACTCCACTCTTCGGAAGGCCTGTCCGGCAGTACAATTGCCGCACAAACGATACAACAACCAGGGGAGCAGAAAGCTACGCCGCACTACGGAACTCTAAGGTGGTCTCTATAACGAGCAGTATACCTGTTTCGCATAACATTCTGCAGCTCGCCCCTGGAAAGGACATATTTGATAGTCCCATCTTTTGCTTATTGCACTATTTGTATCGTGCTGCTTTGATCGCAGCCTTTTTAAATAAACAATGCATAGCTTCCGTCTATTATTGCATTACTTTTTTTACGAATATATGTTCATTAATGACATGTTGCACCCGTACACTTTGGTACGGCCAATACGCCAGGGGCTTAAGTACCCCACAACACGGTGTGAGGAGTCCGAACACTTTCACAAGTGCGGCACCCCGAACTTATAGCATTATATGCATCGGCTCCGAATCGTGTTTTGGGTCAATAGTTGGGTTTGCCTGGCTCCTATGTTTTGGTACCTTACGTTCCGTTATATCGGCTAAGGTAGCACTAGGAGAACTACTGCGATTGTGCCCCAGTTGAGCTGGGCTAAGCACCTCAGTAGAGAAAGCTAAAACTGACCATCATGATGAGGCGAGAGCTGGTCGCTGTTCGAGAGGTTTTCGAGTCCCTAAAGACTTATGCCGCTTAGAGCGAGGAGTCGGCTTTGTCCGGCCTAGGCATGGATAGCGCCCCGAACTCGGTCTTCCGAACACTAGGGGCTTCGCCAAAATTTAAAATTATAGAATCCTATGGCTAAGTGAGAGTGTTCAAGCATTATAGTCCAATTGCCTTGTTCGTTGTGTTGAGCGCCTCCCTCGAAGGACCCAAGAATGGGAAAAAGAGCGCTCATGTTTATCCCGAACACCCCAGCACTCGTGCCATGGGGGCAGAAGCCGACGACTCGCCATCTCTCAAATTTGATAAACGGCTGCACATAAGGTAATATTTTAAATTCAAAAAGCATTGCTTAGCGCACATGAACAAGTTTTCAGCGCACAGGACAAAACGAGCGAGTTTACTGAAAAATTACATCCATGGAACATTCATCCGCCACAAGGCGGGCACCCTTCAGAACGCCCTCATAATACATCTCGGGCTTGCGATGCTCCTTGCCCGGCGGTGGCCCGTCCTTCACAAGCTTCTCAGCATCCAGCTTGCCCCAGTGCACCTTCGCACGGGCAAGCGCCCTACGGGCACCCTTGATGCACATGGAGCGCTTGATGACTTCGAGCCTTGGACAGGCCTCCACCAGCCGCCTCACCAGCCCGAAGTAGCTCCCAGGCATGGCCTCTCCAGGCCACAGCCGGACTATGAGGCCCTTCATGGCCTGTTTGGCCACCTTATGGAGCTCGACCAGCTGTTTTAGCTGGTCGCTTAAGGGCACCGGGTGTTCGGCCTCAGCATACTGAGACCAGAACACCTTCTCCATCGAGCTTCCCTCCTTGGCTCGGTAGAAGGCGGCGGCATCCGACATGCTACGGGGCAAGTCTGCGAATGCTCCTGGAGAGCTCCGGATTCGGGTAAGTAACAAGTAATTCACTTTTACGTGCTTGCTTTGCATAAAGAATGTCTTACCCGCCTCTATCTTTTTTATTGCCTCAACCTCCTGGAGGGCCTTCTGGGCTTCGGCCTTGGCAGACTTGGCATCTTCAATGGCCGCCGCGAGCTCAGACTCTCGCGTCTTCGAGTCAAGCTCCAAACTGTCTTTTTTTTCATGAGAGCCTGGAGCTCTTGCCGCACCTCGCCAACCTGCGTCTCATGCTTCTCCCGCTCGGTGCGCCCCGTGGCCGCCCTCTTCTCGGCCTCGGATAGCGCTTGCTTAAGGGTCGCCACCTTAGTTGTGGCCCCTACAATAGCCGCATTAATCCTGTCACTTTTTGCAATTGCACCTTTCACATATTTCAATAAGGTATTTCTTACCTTCCTTCTCCTCGAGCTGCTGCTTGGATGGGCCGAGCTCTTGCTCGGACCGCTCGAGGTTCTGCTTCAGCGTGCCCCCCTTCTCTGTCAGTGCGGCGGATGCTAGCAGCGAAGCCTGCATACGCATATTGACTTACTTTTGTTAGACTCCTGCGAATGTTATTAGATCCTCTATTCGGCTTTTCTTTCCGAACGCCGAACAGAGCATCAGGGGCTACTGTCTATGCGGTAATATTTTTACATATTCCTTACTTACCTCAAAGCTTGTTAGAAGGCTGGCACAGGCTTCAGTCAGTCCGCTCTTGGCGGACTGAACCTTCTGGATCACCGCACTCATAATAGTGCGGTGCTCCTTGTCGATGGAGGCGCCGTTAAGCACCTCCAGCAAATTGTCCGGTGCCTCCGGTTGGACGGAGGTCACCGGCTCGGTAGGCTTGCTCCTCTTGGAAGGAGGCTGCCTACCGGAGTCCGGAACCGTTGAAGGTTCCGGCGCGGTGTCCGGCTCAAAGCCGGACTTAGAGCCCTTGGGGGTTCTATCCCCTTCATGCCTGGAGTCCGGTGAAGGAAATATGCCCTAGAGGCAATAATAAAGTTATTATTTATTTCCTTATAATCATGATAAATGTTTATTATTCATGCTAGAATTGTATTAACCGGAAACATAATACTAATACATGTGTGAATACATAGACAAAAAAGTGTCACTAGTATGCCTCTACTTGACTAGCTCGTTAATCAAAGATGGTTATGTTTCCTAACCATGAACAATGAGTTGTTATTTGATTAACGGGATCACATCATTAAGTGAATGATCTGATTGACATGACCCATTCCATTAGCTTAGCACCCGATCGTTTAGTATGTTGCTATTGCTTTCTTCATGACTTATACATGTTCCTATAACTATGAGATTATGCAACTCCCGTTTACCGGAGGAACACTTTGGGTACTACCAAACGTCACAACGTAACTGGGTGATTATAAAGGAGTACTACAGGTGTCTCCAAAGGTACATGTTGGGTTGGCGTATTTCGAGATTAGGTTTTGGTCACTCCAATTATCGGAGAGGTATCTCTGGGCCCTCTCGGTAATGCACATCACGTAAGCCTTGCAAGCATTGCACCTAAATGAGTTAGTTGTGGATGATGTATTACAGAACGAGTAAAGAGACTTGCCGGCAACGAGATTGAACTAGGTATGGGATACCGACGATCGAATCTAGGGCAAGTAACATACCGATGACAAAGGGAACGACGTATGTTGTTATGCGGTCTGACCGATAAAGATCTTCGTAGAATATGTAGGAGCCAATATGGGCATCCAGGTCCCGCTATTGGTTATTGACCGGAGGCGTGTCTCGGTCATGTCTACATTGTTCTCGAACCCGTAGGGTCCGCACGCTTAAGGTTACGATGACAGTTATATTATGAGTTTATGCATTTTGATGTACCGAAGGTTGTTCAGAGTTCCGGATGTGATCACGGACATGACGAGGAGTCTCGAAATGGTCGAGACATAAAGATTGATATATTGGAAGCCTATGTTTGGATATCGGAAGTGTTCCGGGTGAAATCGGGATTTTACCGGAGTACCGGGAGGTTACCGGAACCCCCCGGGAGCAATATGGGCCATGATGGGCCTTAGTGGAAAAGAGAAGAGGCAGCCCCTCATGGGCCGCGCGCCCCTCCCCTCCCTTGGTCCGAATTGGACAAGGAGAGGGGCCAGCCCCTCTCTCTCTTTTCCCCCTCCACAAGTCCTATTCCAACTAGGATTGGGGGGAATCCTATTCCAACAAGGAGTAGGACTCTCCTGGCGCGCCCTATGTGGCCGGCCAGCCTCCCCCCCTTTGATCCTTTATATACTGAGGCAGAGGCACCCTAGAACACACAAGTTGATCCACGTGATCTATTCCTTAGCCGTGTGCGGCGCCCCCAGCCACCATAGTCCTCGATAATACTGTAGCGGAGTTTAGGCGAAGCCCTACTGCTGTAGTGCATCAAGATCGTCACCACGCCGTCGTGCTGACGGAACTCTTCCCCGACACTTTGCTGGATCGGAGTCCGGGGATCGTCATCGAGCTGAACGTGTGCTAGAACTCGGAGGTGCCGTAGTTTCGGTGCTTGATCGGTCGGATCGTGAAGACGTACGACTACATCAACCAAACGCTTCCGTTGTCGATCTACTAGGTATGTAGATCATACTCCCCCTCTCGTTGCTATACATCACCATGATCTTGCGTGTGCGTAGGAAAATTTTTAAAATTACTACGAAACCCATCAGTGGCATCCGAGCCTAGGTTTTATATGTTGATGTTATTTGCACGAGTAGAACACAAGTGAGTTGTGGGCGATACAAGTCATGCTGCCTACCAGCATGTCATACTTTGGTTCGGCGGTATTGTTGGACGAGACGACCCGGACCAACATTACGTGTACGCTTACGCGAGACCGGTTCTCCCGACGTCCTTTGCACATAGGTGGCTTGCGGGCGACTGTCTCTCCAACTTTAGTTGAACCAAGTGTGGCTACACCCGGTCCTTGCGAAGGTTAAAACGGAGTCAAATTGACAAACTATCGTTGTGGTTTTGATGCGTAGGTAAGATTAGTTCTTGCTTAAGCCTGTAGCAGCCACGTAAAACATGCAACAACAAAGTAGAGGACGTCTAACTTGTTTTTGCAGGGCATGTTGTGATGTGATATGGTCAAGACATGATGCTGTTTTTATTGTATGAGATGATCATGTTTTGTAACCGAGTTATCGGCAACTGGCAGGAGCCTTATGGTTGTCGTTTTATTGTATGCAATGCAATCGCGATGTAATGCTTTACTTTATCACTAAGCGGTAGCGATAGTCGTAGAAGCACAAGCTTGGCGAGACGACAACGATGCTACGATGGAGATCAAGGTGTCACGCCGGTGACGATGGTGATCATGATGGTGCTTCGGAGATGGAGATCACAAGCACAAGATGATGATGGCCATATCATATCACTTATATTGATTGCATGTGATGTTTATCCTTTTATGCATCTTATCTTGCTTTGATTGACGGTAGCATTATAAGATGATCTCTCACTAAATTATCAAGAAGTGTTCTCCCTGAGTATGCACCGTTGCGAAAGTTCTTTGTGCTGAGACACCACGTGATGATTGGGTGTGATAGGTTCTACGTTCAAATACAACGGGTGCAAAACAGTTGCACACGCGCAATACTCAGGTTATACTTGACGAGCCAAGCATATACAGATATGGCCTCGGAACACGAAGACCGAAAGGTCGAGCGTGAATCATATAGTAGATATGATCAACATAATGATGTTCACCAATGAAACTACTCCATCTCACGTGATGATCGGACATGGTTTAGTTGATTTGGATCACGTGATCACTTAGAGGATTAGAGGGATGTCTATCTAAGTGGGAGTTCTTAAATAATATGATTAATTGAACTTAAATTTATCATGAACTTAGTCCCTGATAGTATCTTGCTTGTTTATGTTGATTGTAGATAGATGGCTCGTGCTGTTGTTCCGTTGAATTTTAATGCGTTCCTTGAGAAAGCAAAGTTGAAAGATGATGGTAGCAATTACACGGACTGGGTCCGTAACTTGAGGATTATCCTCATTGCTGCACAGAAGAATTACGTCCTGGAAGCGCCGCTAGGTGCCAGGCCTGCTGCTGGAGCAACACCAGATGTTATGAATGTCTGGCAGAGCAAAGCTGATGACTACTCGATAGTTCAGTGTGCCATGCTTTACGGCTTAGAATCGGGACTTCAACGACGTTTTGAACATCATGGAGCATATGAGATGTTCCAAGAATTGAAGTTAATATTTCAAGCAAATGCCCGGATTGAGAGATATGAAGTCTCCAATAAGTTCTATAGCTGCAAGATGGAGGAGAACAGTTCTGTCAGTGAGCATATACTCAAAATGTCTGGGTATAATAATCACTTGATTCAATTGGGAGTTAATCTTCCAGATGATTGCGTCATTGACAGAATTCTCCAATCACTGCCACCAAGCTACAAGAGCTTCGTGATGAACTATAATATGCAAGGGATGAACAAGACTATTCCCGAGCTCTTCGCGATGCTAAAAGCTGCGGAGGTAGAAATCAAGAAGGAGCATCAAGTGTTGATGGTCAACAAGACCACTAGTTTCAAGAAAAAGGGCAAAGGGAAGAAGAAGGGGAACTCCAAAAAGAACGGCAAGCAAGTTGCTACTCAAGAGAAGAAACCCAAACCTGGACCTAAGCCTGAAACTGAGTGCTTCTATTGCAAGCAGACTGGTCATTGGAAGCGGAACTGCCCCAAGTATTTGGCGGATAAGAAGGATGGCAAGGTGAACAAAGGTATATGTGATATACATGTTATTGATGTGTACCTTACCAATGCTCGCAGTAACACCTGGGTATTTGATACTGGTTCTGTTGCTAATATTTGCAACTCGAAACAGGAACTACGAATTAAGCGAAGATTGGCTAAGGACGAGGTGACGATGCGCGTGGGAAACGGTTCCAAAGTCGATGTGATCGCGGTCGGCACGCTACCTCTACATCTACCTTCGGGATTAGTATTAGACCTAAATAATTGTTATTTGGTGCCAGCGTTAAGCATGAACATTATATCTGGATCTTGTTTAATGCGAGACGGTTATTCATTTAAATCAGAGAATAATGGTTGTTCTATTTATATGAGTAATATCTTTTATGGTCATGCACCCTTGAAGAGTGGTCTATTCTTATTGAATCTCGAGAGTAGTAATACACATATTCATAATGTTGAAGCCAAAAGATGCAGAGTTGATAATGATAGTGCAACTTATTTGTGGCACTGCCGTTTAGGTCATATCGGTGTAAAGCGCATGAAGAAACTCCATACTGATGAGCTTTTGGAACCACTTGATTATGAATCACTTGGTACTTGCGAACCGTGCCTCATGGGCAAGATGACCAAAACGCCGTTCTCCGGTACTATGGAGAGAGCAACAGATTTGTTGGAAATCATACATACAGATGTATGTGGTCCGATGAATATTGAGGCTCGTGGCGGATATCGTTATTTTCTCACCTTCACAGATGATTTGAGCAGATATGGGTGTATCTACTTAATGAAACATAAGTCTGAAACATTTGAAAAGTTCAAAGAATTTCAGAGTGAAGTTAAAAATCATCGTAACAAGAAAATAAAGTTTCTACGACCTGATCGTGGAGGAGAATATTTGAGTTACGAGTTTGGTGTACATTTGAAAAATTGTGGAATAGTTTCGCAACTCACGCCACCCGGAACACCATAGCGTAATGGTGTGTCCGAACGTCGTAATCGTACTTTACTAGATATGGTGCGATCTATGATGTCTCTTACTGATTTACCGCTATCATTTTGGGGGTACGCTCTAGAGACAGCCGCATTCACGTTAAATAGGGCACCATCAAAATCCGTTGAGACGACGCCTTATGAACTGTGGTTTGGCAAGAAACCAAAGTTGTCGTTTCTAAAAATTTGGGGCTGCGATGCTTATGTGAAAAAGCTTCAACCTGATAAGCTCGAACCCAAATCGGAAAAATGTGTCTTCATAGGATATCCAAAGGAAACTATTGGATACACCTTCTATCACAGATCCGAAGGCAAGACTTTTGTTGCTAAGTTCGGAAACTTTCTGGAGAAGGAGTTTCTCTCAAAAGAAGTGAGTGGGAGGAAAGTAGAACTTGATGAGGTAACTGTACCTGCTCCCTTATTGGAAAGTAGTGCATCACAGAAAACTGTTCCTGTGACACCTACACCAGTTAGTGAGGAAGCTAATGATGATGATCATGAAACTTTAGAACAAGATACTACTGAACCTCGTAGATCAACCAGAGTAAGATCCGCACCAGAGTGGTACGGTAATCCCGTTCTGGAAGTCATGCTACTAGATCATGATGAACCTACGAACTATGAAGAAGCGATGGTGAGCCCAGATTCCGCAAAGTGGCTTGAAGCCATGAAATCTGAGATGGGATCCATGTATGAGAACAAAGTATGGACTTTGGTTGACTTGCCCGATGATCGGCAAGCAATTGAGAATAAATGGATCTTCAAGAAGAAGACTGACGCTGACGGTAATATTACTGTCTACAAAGCTCGACTTGTCGCAAAAGGTTTTCGGCAAGTTCAAGGGATTGACTACGATGAGACCTTCTCACCCGTAGCGATGCTTAAGTCTGTCCGAATCATGTTAGCAATTGCTGCATTTTATGATTATGAAATTTGGCAGATGGATGTCAAAACTGCATTCCTGAATGGATTTCTGGAAGAAGAGTTGTATATGATGCAACCAGAAGGTTTTGTCGATCCAAAGGGAGCTAACAAAGTGTGCAAGCTCCAGCGATCCATTTATGGACTGGTGCAAGCCTCTCGGAGTTGGAATAAACGTTTTGATAGTGTGATCAAAGCATTTGGTTTTGTACAGACTTTTGGAGAAGCCTGTATTTACAAGAAAGTGAGTGGGAGCTCTGTAGCATTTCTGATATTATATGTGGATGACATATTACTAATTGGAAATGATGTAGAATTTCTGAATAGCATAAAGGGATACTTGAATAAAAGTTTTTCAATGAAAGACCTCGGTGAAGCTGCTTACATATTAGGCATTAAGATCTATAGAGATAGATCAAGAAGCTTAATTGGACTTTCACAAACCACATACCTTGACAAAGTTTTGAAGAAGTTCAAAATGGATCAAGCAAAGAAAGGATTCTTGCCTGTGTTACAAGGTGTGAAATTGAGTAAGACTCAATGCCCGACCACTGCAGAAGATAGAGAGAATATGAAAGATGTTCCCTATGCATCAGCGATAGGATCTATCATGTATGCAATGCTGTGTACCAGACCTGATGTGTGCCTTGCTATAAGTCTAGCAGGGAGGTACCAAAGTAATCCAGGAGTGGATCACTAGACAGCGGTCAAGAACATCCTGAAATACCTGAAAAGGACTAAGGATATGCTTCTCGTATATGGAGGTGACAAAGAGCTCATCGTAAAAGGTTACGTTGATGCAAGCTTTGACACTGATCCAGACGATTCTAAATCGCAAACCGGATACGTGTTTATGTTAAACGGTGGGGCTATAAGTTGGTGCAGTTCTAAACAAAGCATTGTAGCGGGATCTACATGTGAAGCGGAGTACATAGCTGCTTCGGAAGCAGCAAATGAAGGAGTCTGGATGAAGGAGTTCATATCCGATCTAGGTGTCATACCTAGTGCATCGGGTCCAATGAAAATCTTCTGTGACAATACTGGTGCAATTGCCTTGGCAAAGGAATCCAGATTTCACAAGAGAACCAAGCACATCAAGAGACGCTTCAATTCCATCTGAGATCTAGTCCAGGTGGGAGACATAGAGATTTGCAAGATACATACGGATCTGAATATTGCAGACCCATTGACTAAGCCTCTTCCACGAGCAAAACATGATCAGCACCAAGGCTCCATGGGTGTTAGAATCATTACTGTGTAATCTAGATTATTGACTCTAGTGCAAGTGGGAGACTGAAGGAAATATGCCCTAGAGGCAATAATAAAGTTATTATTTATTTCCTTATAATCATGATAAATGTTTATTATTCATGCTAGAATTGTATTAACCGGAAACATAATACATGTGTGAATACATAGACAAACAAAGTGTCACTAGTATGCCTCTACTTGACTAGCTCGTTAATCAAAGATGGTTATGTTTCCTAACCATAAACAACGAGTTGTTATTTGATTAACGGGATCACATCATTAAGTGAATGATCTGATTGACATGACCCATTCCATTAGCTTAGCACCCGATCGTTTAGTATGTTGCTATTGCTTTCTTCATGACTTATACATGTTCCTATAACTATGAGATTATGCAACTCCCGTTTACCGGAGGAACACTTTGGGTACTACCAAACGTCACAACATAACTGGGTGATTATAAAGGAGTACTACAGGTGTCTCCAAAGGTACATGTTGGGTTGGCGTATTTCGAGATTAGGTTTTGGTCACTCCGATTATCGGAGAGGTATCTCTGGGCCCTCTCAGTAATGCACATCACTTAAGCCTTGCAAGCATTGCAACTAAATGAGTTAGTTGCGGATGATGTATTACAGAACAAGTAAAGAGACTTGCCGGCAACGAGATTGAACTAGGTATGGGATACCGATGATCGAATCTCGGGCAAGTAACATACCGATGACAAAGGGAACGACGTATGTTGTTATGCGGTCTGACCGATAAAGATCTTCGTAGAATATGTAGGAGACAATATGGGCATCCAGGTCCCGCTATTGGTTATTGACCGGAGACGTGTCTCGGTCATGTCTACATTGTTCTCGAACCCGTAGGGTCCGCACGCTTAAGGTTACGATGACAGTTATATTATGAGTTTATGCATTTTGATGTACCGAAGGTTGTTCGGAGTCCCGGATGTGATCACGGATATGATGAGGAGTCTCGAAATGGTCGAGACATAAAGATTGATATATTGGAAGCCTATGTTTGGATATCGGAAGTGTTCCGGGTGAAATCGGGATTTTACTGGAGTACCGGGAGGTTACCGGAACCCCCCGGGAGCTATATGGGCCATGATGGGCCTTAGTGGAAAAGAGAAGAGGCAGCCCCTCATGGGCCGGGCGCCCCTCCCCTCCCTTGGTCCGAATTGGACAAGGAGAGGGGGCCGGCCCCTCTCTCTCTTTTCCCCCTCCACAAGTC